>NW_007457233.1:0-357 GCF_000475195.1 Diaphorina citri | reverse complement strand
AAAAAAAAAAAAAAAAAAAAAAAAAAAAAAACCAATAGGTACCTTATATAAAATATCAATTTCAATTAAATTATGGTACATATTTGCAGTTAGGTATGTTTGCAGTTGGTATTTGTTTGGGAACCCAATAATTGGGGTAACCCAACTATAAACTTTATTGATTGTTCTTTTCTCAAATTACAGCAAGTTAACCCAACCTCAGTGGTGTACTCGTTAGCACGGTGGACATGATATCTGGAGGTTGGTGATTCGAGTTCAAGTCAGGACATAAAATTTAGTGTCGTGTATTCGGAGAACATTTTTGACAAGCATTTACACTTAAAAACAGTTACAATTCCTTTTTATACCTTTTAAGTT
>NW_007457232.1:0-285 GCF_000475195.1 Diaphorina citri | reverse complement strand
AAGGTCTTTTTACCAGGATCACGAAAATGGTGGTGTAAATTTTGTCCAGAAAACCATAAAGCCAAAAAACCAAAAAAACTGGTTTTTGGGGGATTTTTTTCACATTTTCTCACACAAATGAGCTCTGATCTCGAAATTTGTCGCGACGACCTATGAACTCAAAGCGAGAAAGTTTTAGATAACACTTCAGTCGATCATTTAAGACCAAAAAAAAAATTACCTATGTTAAGCTACGCCGAGGAAGGCCAATAAATGGATGGGTGACTTAAACATTATATTGGGAAT
>NW_007457231.1:0-357 GCF_000475195.1 Diaphorina citri | reverse complement strand
AACCTACATATGTAAAATCCATTATACTAACCACCAGCATGTTTTTTTTGCTCAGGATGTTTGCTTGAAATGCATCACCAAATTGAGCACTATCGTCAAATTGAAGATTGCTTAGGATGTTCTTTTCAAGTTTATCATCAAATTGAAGAGCACTTGGGGTCTCAGGATGTTCTTTTGACATATACATATCACCGAATTGAAGAGCGCTTAGGATGTTCTTTTGGCATGTATATCATCAAATTCGAGAGGATAGTCTCTTTACATGTATCATCAAATGGAACAACGTCCACGCCAGTCGGAACGTCCCAATCATAAACGTATATCCAAAGAGCAGAATCTTGAAAATGACGATATGCT
>NW_007457230.1:0-357 GCF_000475195.1 Diaphorina citri | reverse complement strand
TGTGTTGTAACTTTAGATATTTTAGCGTGCAAGTGCAGTTTGGATAAAATTGTTCATAATAAAATCAAGTGTGAAAAAATAGTCAACCCTCATGTGATCTCATGGTATTAAATATGAATCACTCGATATAATAAATTAATAATGATTGTAAATTTCTTAAAGCTTATTACAATTGGGATATGGGAACAATTGAACTCCCACTACAATGCAGACCTCCCCAGGGGCATTTATAGGCTAACGGAACTCCTGGGCTAGCTCCAACAATTTGCCCCTCTTCGCAATACACTAAGGAAATAATTATTGATTAGGATGCCACAAGTTTGAGCTCTATTGGGTCATTTCCACTGATTTAGGGTG
>NW_007457229.1:0-357 GCF_000475195.1 Diaphorina citri | reverse complement strand
ACCAGAATAAAAATAGCTTCGGGTGGGCATAAATTTGCTGTGATATTCATTACTCTTTAAGGATTTTACACGTACATTGGTATGTATAAAAGAATATGTAGTACAAGCATTCACGATGGTACCTATAATAAGTTGGCAATAAGATTCATTCTAAATTGAGCCTCCAGTTTAACACTTGATAGTTGGCATTTGAAGTCTTATTTTCCTGTCGATGACGAAGAAAAAGTCTTCAAGAACAGAAGTAAGTATAGTGGATATATTTCCATTTCTATACCCCGGGGGGGGCTCGTCAGCCTGGTACTTAATTTAATATCCCATCTAGCTTTCCATTTGCCACCGGCATCGCCTTCCTTTCAT
>NW_007457228.1:0-357 GCF_000475195.1 Diaphorina citri | reverse complement strand
CAAGTAGTGTTTCTTTTGTTCTCCTGATTTGAAAGGATGATATTGGTCTTGCAAATCTTGTATTTCTATCCATTCCTCGTTTCCTCCTACATCCGTTGAAGCAGAAAGAGCTTTTTCAGTTCACTTGAGGACCAGACTGTCAGACCAAAGTTTGTCAAGTTTATGCTTTTTGAGATCTCACTTTCAGATGAACAAATGAAGACCATCAACTGACCATGGACCATGCCTACATATTGACTAAGATTTAATTCATTTGACAATTTTTACCTACTTTCAATTATTTTCAATTCTGTTCTGTTTGTTCTGTTTACTTGAATTCATGTTCTGTTTGTTTAATTTTTTGTTTTGTTTTTATCC
>NW_007457227.1:0-357 GCF_000475195.1 Diaphorina citri | reverse complement strand
CCTGCCAGTATTATCACGAGTCACTGTTTTCCGAAAGTGTTCCTCGCATTCCAGTTCCTCTGGACTGTACCTGTTCACTTCACCCGGTACTTCCTCAAGTTCCCAGAACTTTTGGACTTGCGTGGAAAGATCCGATGAGATGAAGAGTGAGTTGGCAGTTGCTGGGGCACATTGAGGTGCTTCTGAGTCCTGCACACGACCCATCAACAGCCATCCCAACTTACTCGGCACTGCTGCAGGTTTTCCAGGAATGACAGGCATGCTGGTATCACTGAGAGTTGGGAAATACTCTGCACCCAAGAGTAGGTCAATTCTTGACGAGACACGTGAGACATTGAGGTAGGTAACATCTGCCAA
>NW_007457226.1:0-357 GCF_000475195.1 Diaphorina citri | reverse complement strand
ATTTATGTGTCCAGGTTGTATGACAGATCTCGATATCCCGTATACCCTCCGAGGGTAATTTTATTATTCGACACATACATAGACACGGAGAGAATTGCATTAGCAGCATTTCAAGGAAATATGGATGTGTCGCAAGCATACGACTTTGAACAGATATACAAAGATGTTATTGTATACCCATAGCCACACATGCAAGGTCCTATTGTACCTACATAGGTAGATAGATAATGTACATTATGTCTTTCTGTTTATGTTTACCTTCTTACACGTACAGTATTTACAATGACGTGCAGGGAACCTTAGGGAGGGTGTTTGTTTCCCCGGCTGTCTGTTTTGTTCCGTTCCGTCTAATTAGGT
>NW_007457225.1:0-357 GCF_000475195.1 Diaphorina citri | reverse complement strand
AATAGCAGGGTACTTTATTCATGGAAACCTAAATGAAATATTCATCCTCATATTAAGAAGTTGAGGAACTGGAGGAAGATGGATGAAGGAAGGAGGCGAGAGAAAAAGAGAAGGAATGGATGAAGAAAGGGAGAGGGGAGAAGGAAGGAGGGAAGAAAAAGAGAAAGGATAGAGATAGGGAAGGAATGGATGAAGGGAGAGAGGAAAAAAAAAGGTTCTAAATGGCTGGGTGGGTCCAAAACGTTGAGACTAGAACCAGGCTCAGCCCTCTCAAAAGAGAACTTTTTAGTCCGTCCTTCCTTTATTATTACAATAGTAATAAAAAGGTATAAGGGACGGACTATTGTATTCGCTTCG
>NW_007457224.1:0-357 GCF_000475195.1 Diaphorina citri | reverse complement strand
GAATTCAGGGAATTCGAGCATTTCGTAAGGATGAGCAGCGAGTGCTGACGAACATTGAAGAGCATTCTATACTCAACCCAACAAACTGCAAGTTGAACAAAGGAACCACTATCAGAGAAGACAAATTCAACACAACCTTCCATGACAGCAACAACTCTATGCAACCACAACTTGAACATAAATTACAAAAATATACAATTATCATTTATGCGATTTCCAGACATGGTTAAATTTAGTTAAGAAATAATGCAAAATTTCTCAGTAATAATCAACGCAACAAACAATTGGAATTTTTTTTTTTTTTTCCTTTACTTGACCCCAACTATTTCGCTACACCACTGTGGTATATGTGCCCCA
>NW_007457223.1:0-357 GCF_000475195.1 Diaphorina citri | reverse complement strand
ATAAAAGAGGAGAGAGAGAGAGAGAGAGAGAGAGAGAGAGAGAGAGAGAGAGAGAGAGAGAGAGAGAGCGAGAGAGAGAGAGAGGAACAGAGAGGGAGAGAGGGAAAAGATTCCTCCCGCCCCGCCATTTCGCACGGTATTCATGTAAAACCTTGAGGCTTATATTAGGGAAGGGAGAAAAAGAGAGGAGAGGGAGGAGAGATTTTCCCCCGTTCTTCGTGGGATATTCGAAGAAGAAAGGGCGAGGCTTTAATTACGAGGAAATTGCGGGGCTCACGCCAAGGTTTACCGCGAAACAAAACTTTCACCGCACCAACACCGGCCCACAGTGTTGTGACGTGTGACGTGATTGGTGAC
>NW_007457222.1:0-357 GCF_000475195.1 Diaphorina citri | reverse complement strand
TCGAAGAGAGCAGGAAGACAGGATAGGAGTAAACTAGCCGTTCCAAGAACGAACCTTATCCCTTCAGGATGAAATCCCACCGGGTGGGAATCGAACCCGCAACCTAGAGGGCTGTAGGGAATGATGACTTCATAGTAGCCCTCTGTTCTGCCAGCTTATTAACAGTTAGCTTGGAAGGTAGAGGCAGGCCTTGTAGGTAAGCGCTATGTCGCAGGTTCGATTCCAGTCCGGGGAGAACTTTGTTCGTTCTCGGAATGACTGGCTTTTTCTTATCCTCGGGCTTACCTGCCTCGGTGGTGTAGTGGTCAAGGCGCTCGCCTGGTAAACAGGAGGGCGTGGGTTCAATCCCAGCCGAGG
>NW_007457221.1:0-357 GCF_000475195.1 Diaphorina citri | reverse complement strand
CTATTATAAATGGGGAATAGAGTTTGGGATACAAAGGAATTTTTGATTCAGAAATTTTGAAGGAATATAGTGGGTATTCGGGGTATTGGGTAATCAAGGTTCTATTAACCACCAGTCTAGTTAGCTTGGCCGTCTGCCTTGTGAGTGCTAAGTCACGGGTTCGATTCCCACCCGGGACGAATTTTATCCTCAACGGATAAGGTTTGTTCTCGGAACGGCTGGCTTTCTCCTATCCTGTCTTCCTGCTTTCTTCGCTTTTGGGACGATAAGACCTTAGCAGTTACAGTTCCTTCTATCAAACCTCTTAAGGGAAAAAAGACTCCTTTGACATAACCTTCTGAGACATAACCTCTTCGA
>NW_007457220.1:0-357 GCF_000475195.1 Diaphorina citri | reverse complement strand
ATTTGTATACCTATCACCTTCCCCTCTTCTGCTAATGTTCCTTCTTCTCCTCCTTTATTTCATTAGCCCCTCCCACTTTATCTCTATAGCTCCTTCCCCACAATAATCCTTCTCTCCTGTTCCGAAAGCCCACCTTCTTCTCTCATAATTTCACACCTTCCCTACATTATTACTATTTTCTTCTTCCCCTGTGTATCCCCTCTTCTTCTTCCCCTTTTCTCTCCCCTCTTCTCTCCCACATACTGTCTGAATTTAAATCAAGACAAAAATATAAGGCTAAAAAGATACAGGAGAGAGGAATGAAAATAAAAGTTCTTTTTGCATTTTTATTTAGTTTTTTTCGTTTTTTTTTTTTTT
>NW_007457219.1:0-357 GCF_000475195.1 Diaphorina citri | reverse complement strand
TAGGAGAGATGAAGAGGAGTAGTTTTAAATAGGTGAAGTAGAATTGGGAGGGAAAGAGGACAAAGCAGGAAGATAAGAAGCGGAAAAGGAAAGTGGAGGAGAAGAGGGGAACTGAAGGCGATGACAGGAGGCGTAAAACAAGAGAAGGAAAATGGGATGGTGAGAGAGGGTAATGGACGAGGTAAGAAGAAGGAGTAGTTATGTGGATTTGGAAGAGAGGATAAGGAAAAGAAGTAAGGTGGAGGAGAGAATAAGGAACAAAGGTGGAGGGGAAAAAGAAAAAGGTGGAGGCTGGAGGGGGAGTAAAATATATTCAACACCGGTTAAAGGAAACTCAACACGATTATTATTTTGTAC
>NW_007457218.1:0-357 GCF_000475195.1 Diaphorina citri | reverse complement strand
AAAAAAAAAAAAAAAAAAAAAAAAAAAAAAAAAAAAAAAACGATGTTCCTTGGAATGAAATTCATGATTCTTGAATCAAACGAAACTAGGTGAAAATCATCACGAACCCCCGACCTCTAGATTAGAGCGACACGGTTCTCGTGCCGCGGTTAGCAATATTGTTCATGGAAATGAGGACGTGATGAGCATGAATTGTAATCTTCATGGAGCATAGTTCATGCTTTATTTTGTACTGGGTGAAGTGGCTAACTATGGAGGAAACGGGAGACTTCGTTCTTAAAAAGGCCTTAGGAATCTGGAAACCATTTCCGAAAAAAGGCCTTCACGCCCCCCCCCCCCCCCGTCGCCGAAAACACC
>NW_007457217.1:0-357 GCF_000475195.1 Diaphorina citri | reverse complement strand
AAGTTTCGAGAAAAACTATAGAAAATTTTCGGAGCACGAAAAAAAGATGTCGACTCACCGAGAGCTGAGACAAGAATCTCAACTGAAAACTAAAAGCGAGAGCAAAATATTAAACGTAGGAAAAGTTTTGTTGGCCTCAAAGCGTGTTCCCCGTGTATTTCTTATGGGGGGACTAAAAAACGTCAATATCTCGGGAACGGTTTGGATTCGAATTTCCCGCCAACTTTACACGCAAAAAGTCCGACGATGTCCTACGATGGCCCTGTTCATAACCACGGAAAAATGCTTATCATCTGCTTATCAACAGATTATTGCCAGCTTCTCATCGGTAAAAAAACAGCTGATAAAAAAATGTAA
>NW_007457216.1:0-357 GCF_000475195.1 Diaphorina citri | reverse complement strand
CACAAACCTGGTCGGTACTCTGTTTTGTATTTTGTTTTTAAACTGCACAGAAATTGCACGTAATTAATTGGTGACTTTGTAATTCTACTGACAAAAGCTCTTGGATATATATACATAAGTATAGGAGCTGATTAACTATTGTAGAGTATAATCAGAGGATAATTTTCTGTACCTAATTAAGTGACTCCGTGATGGTTATGGTGTCATGAGCAGAGAATGGAAAATGAGTGTGTTTCTCTGAGCTTTTATAGATTGTCCTTTGTCAGCCTTACTTGACTAGATTCTCTGAACATTTTATAATACCTACCTATCTCTGTACGTACCTGTAACCTAAGTACTGATTCGACTTTGTGGATT
>NW_007457215.1:0-357 GCF_000475195.1 Diaphorina citri | reverse complement strand
TTTCAGGAGTTACTGTTCAGGGAATCAGCACACTGATGCAGGGACTTTACTTAGAACCTTTTCACAGTTTTTACCTTTTTCTTCAGATCCTTTGGTCCTTCAGGATAAAGAGTAAAGTACTCAGGTTCTCAGGTACGAAGAACAGTTAAGCTTTGCCTTATGCCTTTTGGTTCGTGATGATGATGATAAACAGGTTTTTGTATAGTGGTCACATGTAACTTCAGCTGGGGGCTTGATGAACGTTTGTCTCGTGTTTGCAAGTTTTCTGGATTCTACTGTTCTATTCACTATTCTATTTTACTACTTTTCGAAACTTTTCTTTGTCCGCTAGCCGCTAGCCCGCTGCCCGCTTCCTCC
>NW_007457214.1:0-357 GCF_000475195.1 Diaphorina citri | reverse complement strand
TGTATAGTATCAGGTATTGTCTCCTATGACTTGTGGTACACACTGTATAGTATCAGGTATTGTCTCCTATGACTTGTGTTACACACTGTATAGTATCAGGTATCTCCTATGACTTGTGTTACACACTGTATAGTATCAGGTATTGTCTCATATGACTTGTGGTACACACTGTATAGTATCAGGTATTGTCTCCTATGACTTGTGGTAGACACTGTATAGTATCAGGTATTGTCTCCTATGACTTGTGTTACACACTGTATAGTATCAGGTATTGTCTCCTATGACTTGTGGTACACACTGTATAGTATCAGTTATTGTCTCCTATGACTTGTGTTACACACTGTATAGTATCAGGTA
>NW_007457213.1:0-357 GCF_000475195.1 Diaphorina citri | reverse complement strand
TGTTCGTATTGTTCCAATAAGACTGTAGACGTTGCTCGTGTTAGGTGACAAAGTTGTTAGATGTAACAACCTTTCTTTGTAACAAATATTGTTTGACCGGTGTATCTCCTCATGTTGCCGCATGCCGCATGATGAATATGTTGCCAACTTCCTCTACAAACTGTCGAAACTTCTTTGAATGGTCTCATGGTCTCCAGTCTTCACAAAGCTTGAAACAAATGTCCAGGGATATTCTGATGGAATGCCAGTCTAATACAACTTGGTCATCAAATATGAAAAGAAACTAAGAAATACCTAAGACTTAATTTATTCAGAAATTCTTCTTTATATCTTTCAGACTCCCCTTAGGAGGACTTG
>NW_007457212.1:0-357 GCF_000475195.1 Diaphorina citri | reverse complement strand
GTTTAGCATCTCCACAAAAAGGACCCAAGTTTTATCTTCACTCCTTAAAAGAAATACCTACGGCTTATAATGATCGGAGTAACAAGGTTATCTGCCCTATCCTTATGATCAGCATTATTAGATTGGCTTATTACTTACTTACTGCCGGGTTCTGAGAGGCCACGAGGGTCCAAGACCTCTCTGCTGGTTCCGGAACCCCTAACCAGCAAACTGAACGGGGATACCATTCCATACGATATATTAGAATAGGGAAACGAATGAATGTGTACGGGTATACAATGGATAGGGATTCGAACCCGCGCTCTCCCACTTACCATACGTAAGTTCTGATCACAATGCTACCCAAACAGGAGATAT
>NW_007457211.1:0-357 GCF_000475195.1 Diaphorina citri | reverse complement strand
ACTCAATCTTTTGATCGGACCGTTACCGGACCGTGACTGGACCTTGACTGGCACTATAGTGTGAATCAGGCTTAAATCATCAAAATCAGACAAACTGTCCAAGAGATTATCGTGGAACAAATGTAAGTACAAACTAAAAAAAAAAAAATCTGGTGTGAACATCACACGACTTTCCTTATCCTATTGAATGGTGCTTATTTGGGTGTTCTGTTGTAACATTTACAATATCTCTAACCGTTTAATCGATATAGCTGAAAACCGCCAAAAAGCGGTCGAAACCCGCCAACCGCAGCACCTATTTTAACCAAACGTTTCGTGTTGCATCCTTGTCACATTTGTGAACTACATACCAAATTT
>NW_007457210.1:0-357 GCF_000475195.1 Diaphorina citri | reverse complement strand
AGCGAGAGGAAAGAAACTGAGAAACCAAGCAGAGAAACTGCTAAACTAAGCAGAGAAAGTGAAAACGTAGGTAAACTAAGTGATAAATTAGCCAAAGAAAGTGACAAACTAGTCAAAGAAAGTGATACATTAGGTAAAGGAACTAAAAAAGTAGTCAAAGGCAAAAACTAAGTGATAAATTAGCCAAAGAAAGTGACAAACTAGTCAAAGAAAGTGATACATTAGGTAAAGGAACTAAAAAAGTAGTCAAAGACATTAATGAAGTTGTCAAAAGTGATGGACTCTTCATAGAAAGTGACAAACCAGGTAACGAATCTGTCAAACTAGATAAAGTATCTGTGAAACTAACTAAAGAAT
>NW_007457209.1:0-357 GCF_000475195.1 Diaphorina citri | reverse complement strand
TCAATTAAAATTATGCCAATAACATTAATAGAAAAAATTAAAAAAATCAAAAAGTGATTTTGGGGGCCAAGGTACAACTAGGCACCCTACTTACTACCTACATTGGGGAGATTAATAATTTTTGTTTTGAAAGTATTTTTTTTTTTATGAATGCCTAACAATTATTATGTGTATGCAATGTGCCGTACTTAAAATCAAATTTTTCCATACCTAGGTACTATCTAGTAGTTTTTAAAGACCGAGTAGTCAACACTGTCCCAAGACCAAAGATTGGTAACTGCTTGCTGGCACTGATCTAAAGTTAGAAGATGCGCTCACATATGTACGAGTACCGTTATAATCCCTACTCCATAAATT
>NW_007457208.1:0-357 GCF_000475195.1 Diaphorina citri | reverse complement strand
TAATTCTAGGTATTATCCTAGTAGCGATACTGTTCTCCATTTGGTACTCAGCTAAACCAGCTAAATTCCCACCAGGTAAGGGCCAAAGAATCACTATCTATCGTGGTAAATATGTAGAAGGCTGATTTACACAGGTCAGTATTTCTTAACCTGTCTGGATTAATTGAAAACTATCTGTGGTAAGATTGGACTCTTGGTCTGTGTCGTAGCATGTCCATACCGTAGTATGTCCCTCATCAGATGAGCGAGAAGAGACACAATAGGTACCTACTTCCCGTTTATGTGCAGGGTCAACACGAGAACACCAGAGAGTAACGCGTTGAAATATTTGTATATTTTGTAATCGAAATACGAGTA
>NW_007457207.1:0-357 GCF_000475195.1 Diaphorina citri | reverse complement strand
TCTTACAGGTGAACTCTCTGCTGACAACAAATCAATCCGAATGTTACACAGGATAAGCTGTCCCTCGTATTTCTACACAGACGAAGAAAAATACAAGGGTCCCCCAATCAATGTATAGAATTTTATGTCCCTTGTTTGAGGGAGATCATGGGGGAGAGAAACGTCCCTTGTGTGAGGGAGATCATGGGAGAGAGGCAATAATGTGGTTGGGTGGAAGAGCTCCTTTTGGAGAATCCTGCCACAATAATGAAAGATCAAAGGGTAAAAGGCACAGCGGACCAAGTCCAAAAATTGACTTTTTGATTATTTTATATCATTGGAATAATGGAAATGGGGCAAAAGTTTTTTTTTCTTTTT
>NW_007457206.1:0-357 GCF_000475195.1 Diaphorina citri | reverse complement strand
AAATCTTACCTGTAGGATCTTGCATCGGTTGGTCAGACACTTGTCATCCACGCATGGTTGGTACATGCCCAGGGTGACGCAATTGAGGAGGATGACCAACATACTGATCCTCTCAAACCACGTGTTGAATAGCTGAGAGTTAAGGAAACTATACGGGCTGACAGAAATGCCTTGCGGATTGTGAGAGGGGACAAAATTATGAACAATTCAGATAAATACATAAATATATGTAAATGGGAAGACACAATAATAAGAACAATGTAAATTAGATAAATTTAATACCTATGTAAGGAAAATTCCTAAAATTGCATTAAAAAAAAAAAAAAAATCCTTAAAATTTAAAACCCCTAACCTAGT
>NW_007457205.1:0-357 GCF_000475195.1 Diaphorina citri | reverse complement strand
AAAGAGAAAAAAAATAGAGGGTGAGGAGGGGCTTTATTTTTATTTATAACTTTTGGAGAGGAAGTAGGAGCTTTTCATATTTATTTTTAACTATCTTGACTGCATTGGTTCATTATCATCTGTTATTGTTAGATTTTTATTTTTAACTTTCTACCTATTATTACTTTTCTTCCCGGAATCTAAAGTTCGTTCAATTATCCATACATACATCTAGATGTGTCAATGCAATCGCTTTTTTTACTTTCCTTATCCTATAGGAAGGAAAGTAATGCGAGTCCCATGTAATCGGGTCAAATTTTCGATGGTCAGTTTTTAGTGCAAAACACGTTTTGAGGTCCCTAGAGCCTAAATCCAAAG
>NW_007457204.1:0-357 GCF_000475195.1 Diaphorina citri | reverse complement strand
TGGGGTGCAATAGTCCTACATACTGGACTCCGCACACAGGAATTATGTCAGAAAAGACTCCCATTTCGTTGTAATGTAATGTACCTATTCCAACCAATGACAAGAAATTTAAGAGGATCGTTCTGGGAACAAGTAGGTATATTTTACATAGGTACCTTTTACTACCTATTTGTGAATCTGCATATATTAACCTATTCATCCCCTTCTATTCTAACCATACCTACCTACAAATCTACATAATATACCTATACCCAGGACCTACTCTGACCAATTTATGAATACCATCACGTTGGAAACCTTTTTTCCATTGCCTCCGAGGAATTTTTCGAAAACAAAAAAATCAATGTATTCCTGATG
>NW_007457203.1:0-357 GCF_000475195.1 Diaphorina citri | reverse complement strand
GATTGATGTGCATCGCCAGCCGGTAGACTATGTGTGGAGTGTGGACCCTTCAAGTTTCGGAGCTTTAAAACTTGTTTCCCCTTATTATTTCAAGTAGCCAAAGTCACTTCTGCGTAATCCGATCGAACCGTTAAGTATAGTTGTAGTTAGTAGTATTAGAGCTTTAAGTTTTCAAAGCTTTAGAACTTTATCTCTTTCGAAACAGATTAGATGTGGCCTAATTAGTATATATCAGGGCCGTATCCAGGATTTGTAATGAAATGTAGAATGTAAATGTATAGTTTCTTTGTGTTATTATATCACAACTTTGGTGCTCACTGCAGCATTGTAGGATTTTCCCAATATCTCAATAATCCT
>NW_007457202.1:0-357 GCF_000475195.1 Diaphorina citri | reverse complement strand
TTGCTTGTTTGCGGTTTTGCGGGTTGCGGGTTTGCGGGTTGCGTGTTTGCGGGTTGCGTGTTTGCGGGTTGCGTGTTGCGGGTGTGTTGTGTTTGCGGGTGTGTTGTGTTTGCGGGTGTGTTTGCGGGAGTGTTTGCGGGTGTGTTGCAAGTAAGCGCAACTGATCCATTGTGATTCTATAAGGATAAAACACTGTTCTTTAAAAAGTACAAAATAATATACGTTTCTTCGTTTTATTTTGAAATAATAAATAATAAATTTAACTCTTCCTGTACAAAGTATAATGATACAGAAGAAAACAAAATAATTTACACCTCTTGTTATAAAATGTACAATAGTGGACAGTAAAACTACAAA
>NW_007457201.1:0-357 GCF_000475195.1 Diaphorina citri | reverse complement strand
ACTTTGGAGCCTTTACATCTTTAGATAGTCAATTTGATTTGGCTTATAATACCATATGCCTCTGTGACCTTAGTAGGTCTCTTCATAAATTCTTTATCATTGTCTAAAAAGACCAAGAATACTTCAACTGACAGATTTTCAGATTCACCACTAAAACACATCAGAAGCTGACGAAATTGTCAAGATAAATATTATGAATCAATCAGTAAATAAGTATCTGCCTACTGTGCCTACTAATACAACAGTTTTTTGAGTTTTTAGTCCCCGAAGGAGTATTGCTCACCGATCCTACTTCAACATGCCTGACCTGTGATGTCATATCTCACACATCCTACCTCAATTATTATTCCTAGTCTC
>NW_007457200.1:0-357 GCF_000475195.1 Diaphorina citri | reverse complement strand
CTTTGTATTCGCATAACGTTTCTCGAGTGTCCCCTATCCATCCCTAAGTGACGGAGTTTTTTTTTTTACCTAAACAAGCCTATTTGGGGCCGAAAAAAGTCAACAGCGAACTATCACCACCTATTTGGGTACCGACAATGCATGGACTTGCAACTCGAAAAACATCATCTAAAAATTTTAACTTGATTCTTGAAACTTGTTATAACTTTTATTCTAAAGGTTTGAACTTGATTCTTAAAATTTGTCATAACTTTTATTCCAAAAATTCGAATTTGATTCTTGAAACTTGTTATAACTTTATTTTCCAGATCCACCCGATGGACTGCGTGTCAGCAAAGAGATAGTCAATGTCATTGA
>NW_007457199.1:0-357 GCF_000475195.1 Diaphorina citri | reverse complement strand
ATAGGTAGGTACATAAATACTGATTTTCTTTAACCAAGATCGAAAAATTCCCGGAGGGACGGGCCCCGCTTGTTTTTTGTCAGTTGGTCAACTATTGGTACCAGTTGGTCAACTATTGGTACCAGTTGGTCAACTATTGGTACCAATTGGTCAACTATTGGTACCAGTTGGTCAATTATAGGTACAAATATTTCTGTATTCGCCTAATAACCACGCGGAACGTTACTTAACTTCAGAGATCCATTGGGATCTGCTGCTTTTAACGTGCTATTGGCTATTGATGCTCTTTTTCTTCCTTTTTTAAGAGGTTTGATAGAGGGAAATGTAACTGCTACGGTCTATCGTCCCGAAATCGAA
>NW_007457198.1:0-357 GCF_000475195.1 Diaphorina citri | reverse complement strand
TGTAAGCTGTGTTTAGTTCCTTACATGGAACAAAACAAGGGTGGTCGAAAACAGGGCGTCCCAGACTAGGGGGCGTGAAGACAAATCAGGGTTTGAGCGACTCTTTGTCGAAAAAAAACTGCCGAAAAAATACATCCTTTCAAGGACTTTTTGTGTCGGTCGTAAAAAATGGTGTCGTGCGTAAGTGGGAACATTCTCATTTAAATTACACGCCCCAGTACTCAGTCCTTTCCGGATACCTACTTCGCCTGACGTAGCTTAACTTGAGTGATACTTACATTTGTCTCACGCTGCACTCCTCGCCTATACTACTGTCTACGGAGTTCCTTCTTCCTCCTGCACAGGATGAAATGCGAC
>NW_007457197.1:0-357 GCF_000475195.1 Diaphorina citri | reverse complement strand
ACAGCCAGGTGTGTTGGTTGTAGAGCAAAACTTGGAAACTTCCCTGCAATCCCTGGTTAAATCTTCTACTACTTAAGGCAGTAGAACGTAGGTCCTGTGTGTTGGCGATCGTCATGGCAATCCAGACTTCATTTGCAGCTATCCGGAACGTTATGTGGTGCTCTTATTACATCAATAGATAGATAGATACTTATTTGAAGATTTGGGAGAGTCATGGCACCTAAAGCTGATTGGAGGACAGTTTTACATTGTTGGTTTGTCTGTGTGTTTGTTGTACAGCAACTCTCTATCAATTCGTCCCATGTTGATGAAATCCGTCAAAAATTTATAAAGAAAATGTGCTGAAAAGTTTTCGAT
>NW_007457196.1:0-357 GCF_000475195.1 Diaphorina citri | reverse complement strand
GACTTTGGTTTAAATCGTTGCATTCTTTTTCAGATCCTGGTGCTCATTAACGTTTAGTCCAAGCATCTTTCGAGGTTTTTATATCCTCTTAAAATATTCAAACCGTTTATTAACGAGTGTCTTTAAATTTCTTTTTTAAACTTTCATCTGAGGATTCTGCTGATGTTTTCTTCATTGCTTGCTAACTCGCCATCTTGCCAACGTGTAGTATGTCTTTAATCTCTTTCATATCTTTATTACTTTTATTGCTATTGGCCATCACTACCATGTCACTCGGACATATGAGGACATTAGTTTGAATTGATGTGTCCATATGTTTGTGTTGGATGTCTTCTACACACTTTACGGTACCAGTCT
>NW_007457195.1:0-357 GCF_000475195.1 Diaphorina citri | reverse complement strand
TCCCCTTCTTATATCCCTCCTGCTTGTTTCTGTGCCACATTACAATTTTCTGCTGCTTGTACGAAAGAGAAGATAATCATGGTCGGTTGGTTAGTTAAGTTAGAACTCGAACTCTGATTCATACAAGGTACAAGGTAGGTACCTACCTACTTACCTACCTATTTAAAAAAATGTCTAGGTAATTTGAAAAACAAGAATTTGGAAATACCAACCTAACTTGGCATATTGCATAACTATAAGAACTTTCAGGCGTTCATACAAAATGTTTTCTGTTACCTACCTACATTACGCTACGAGTTTTCTCTCTCTCTCTCTCTCTCTCTCTCTCTCTCTCTCTCTCTCTCTCTATGGGAGACT
>NW_007457194.1:0-357 GCF_000475195.1 Diaphorina citri | reverse complement strand
TTCGTGCCCGCTTAGACTCGACGTTTCAATGTCTTCTTCGTTACATTCGCCAAAGGAATGGAGTATGTCTTTGCTGTCGTTGAGTATGTCTTTGCTGTCCTTTGGCGGACCTGGCTGGGACGTTTCACCAGGTCTTCTTTGATCACCAATTTTGGGAACTAGTTCATCGCTTTTTCCGGATTCACAGCTAATTCTCCTTTGATCACCATTTACACTTGTTTGATCACCACCAAGTCCCATTCGGCCATTAAGTATCCTTTGATCATCAATAAGTGTTAGTTGGTCGCCGCCAATTCTTTCGTGGCTCAGTCTACTTTCGTCGCCAGTCTTTTCAGCGCTACTTTTAGCCATATTGTC
>NW_007457193.1:0-357 GCF_000475195.1 Diaphorina citri | reverse complement strand
CCCAATAGTCTAGTGCGGTGTTTGTAGCTCACATCCATCAAGAACGACTGGGTAATATTTGATAGGTCCTACATCTCTTGCTATCTCTAGTGATGGAGCTCAGATTTCAGATAGGTAGAGAGATCAACTTTATCAATGTTGAGTGAAATGGAGCCCTCACTTGTATTTTTGTCTAGATTGCAGTAAGGTGAATTCTGAATTCCATACAATAGTCATGGCCTCACAGTGTTTGAAGGATTGGAGGGGTTTAAAAACCAAACCCCATTGACAGAAACAATATCTGGACTATTTCAATGTCTAGATTTTGGATGTTATTTTGGTGGTTGTATGTTTGTCTGAACAAGTTCTCCAGTTCTT
>NW_007457192.1:0-357 GCF_000475195.1 Diaphorina citri | reverse complement strand
TCAATTGACTAGATGTTCCTGTGGACCATTAGAGTGAGAATTTGCCAAAGTTGCCACTGGGTATTGCTTCCTATACTGGTTCATAAGATCTGCTCTATCATTACATTCATTGCCCTGATTCGGAAACTTTCTTTCCTTTAGTGCAGTTCTACAGACTACGCCACTTTTGGAGAGCTATTGGAGAGTTCGATACCCTGTTATGTTTAGACTGAGGTTGCCGGGGTAAGGAAATTTTTCAGTCCTATATTCGGGCACCTCTTTATTTTCTACTAAGATAGGTAACCAACCTCAGTGGTGTAGTGGTTAGCGCGGTGGACTTCGGATCTGGAGGTTGGTGGTTCGAGTCCAAGTCAAGCC
>NW_007457191.1:0-357 GCF_000475195.1 Diaphorina citri | reverse complement strand
TTTTAAGGCCAAAGTGTCGAAAAACTCAAAAAGAGTTCGCCTTCCTCATTACTTTTTTGAATAGAGGAAAGAATTTCAACTTACCTAATAGCGGACACAATAATTAAGGAAGGTCTTTTGATGTAACAATATGTATTATGTTATTACACCTATAAAATACACGAGACCTTGTTTAGACTGCTGGGGTAAAGGTTAGTCTCATTCGAGCAGGATAAACAAGGTAGGTATATTCTATTCTATTACAGATAAACGGCACCCACTTACCTAATAGGGGACACGTTGCTGATAAACGGCACCCACTTACCTAATAGGGGACACGTTGCTGATAAACGGCACCCACTTACCTAATAGGGGACA
>NW_007457190.1:0-357 GCF_000475195.1 Diaphorina citri | reverse complement strand
ATCCATTTTACCACCCACAAAGCTTCCTTGCACAATTTACTCATTTTACTTCATTACGATATCCGTGTGTGCAGAATTTTATAATTTCGGAACAATCACGGTTTTTTCTACCGTAAGAACGGAAAGGTGGATCCGAAGTATAAAGTTATAGAGCAGTAATTAGTCCGGTGCAAGTACGTGGAATAAGTTGTTTTATCTTTTAACGCGGGTCTACAATTGAAAAGGGAGTGTGTGGACCGCAAAACAAACGATAAAGGTTCTGTATTTTCCCCTAGAAGCTTCTGCACTTCTGCAGTCATATGCTGCCCGCTAATCATCAATACCTGTGTAATATTCTCGACAATACAGGAACAATTC
>NW_007457189.1:0-357 GCF_000475195.1 Diaphorina citri | reverse complement strand
TGATAGACTCACTAGACAAGGTAACAAGGGCCTCAACTCAAACTTACCAGACAAGGTATCAAGGGCTTGAACTCAAACTTACAAGACAAGGTAACAAGGGCCTGAACTCATTACTAGACAAGGTAACAAGGGCCTGAACTCAAACTTACCAGACAAGGTAACAAGGGCCTGGAGTCAAACTTACCAGACAAGGTAACAAGGGCCTGAACTCATTACTAGACAAGGTAACAAGGGCCTGAACTCAAACTTACCAGACAAGGTAACAAGGGCCTGAACTCTAACTTACCAGACAAGGTAACAAGGGCCTGAACCAGAGTGTGTTCAAATTCAGACGAAGGCAAAGCAAACAGCTGTTCG
>NW_007457188.1:0-357 GCF_000475195.1 Diaphorina citri | reverse complement strand
GAGAGGAAGTTTCGCATTCCTCTCTCCTCAACCGATCGTAGCTCGTGTGACCTTTTTTTATGGAAATACGTTAAAAACAAGGTCTATATTTATCAGACAAGGATTCTGGATGAGTTGACTGGATGAGTCATGGAGAAATTCGTGCTATAGTTCAGGAAATGCTAGAGACTGTATGTCGAATTTTGAACCAGATTGAGTGTTTTCAAAATGAGGGCGATTTTTCGGCTGGCGTTGTCTTCCACACGTGATCACCATCACAAACAAATTGCCCAAAAAATAAACCTTATTTTGTTATCTTTCAAATAAAATAAATATCACTCTTTTATCTTGAAAATTGAACGTGTAGCATCATTTCAA
>NW_007457187.1:0-357 GCF_000475195.1 Diaphorina citri | reverse complement strand
AAAAAAAAAAAATGTACCTACATACCTCAGCACCGCTTACGTAATAGGTACTTCAAAGTGCTAGGCACATTCTTTTACATCCATGCCTATTTGCCTATCCAAGAACTTTTGATTGAGTGCAAACCGGTAAAGTTTCGTTAGAAAGTTTGGATTCGAACTCAGCACCTCCAGGTTGAGAGTCAGTGCTCTTGACCACTCGGCCAATGAAGTGGGCTGAAGGGTTGTTTATTTTTGGACTTTTTTCTTCATTTCTAAAACGACTGAGTTTGCGCAAATGCCTTTCCACATGAAGCTGTACTAGAAGAGTTGTTCGATAGGCAATTTAGTTTGAGCAGCGCCTGTTGATATCTCCGGGAG
>NW_007457186.1:0-357 GCF_000475195.1 Diaphorina citri | reverse complement strand
GCATGGAAAACATCACATGCCTTCAGGCACACTGAGCACACTCGTATTTGTCAAGGGTCTAGATTTTCCTTGCCCTTGAGATCAAATTAATCTGAAGAAACCATTTACTGATGGAAATTTATAATGAAACAATAAGTTGTTCACATACCTATAGTCGACCGGCCGTCGATCGATGTCGGCTGAACCGTCCACATTGCTTCGACAACATAGATTCACCTCGTCGATTGACGGCTGGTCGACTATGTTTGGGCGCACCTTAAAAAAATTGATGATACGAGTAGATGGCAATTAACAGTTTAAAGGAGGCACTTGGTAATGCTGTGATAATAAAACTGTTTCTATCTAATGCCCGATTTT
>NW_007457185.1:0-357 GCF_000475195.1 Diaphorina citri | reverse complement strand
TCACTACGTTCTCTACTAGATTCTCAGTTATGAACATCTCAAAAAACTCTAATGGGTGACTCTCACTACAAACTCGTAGGGGTAACATCTTTGGATACTCAGAATAAACCTTCAAAGGATTGACCAAGTCTCTCTTCGCCCATTTCATGTTTTCCAATCTCGGGATGGACGGTACAGATTTGAACATGGTGCTTTCGAGTGAGTGTTTCTGTCTTGAACTTGAAGGCCTACTTTCAGCCACAGCCTCTTGTTCTGCATCTTGTCGCGCATTACCAGTGTTATCTTCTACTGCACTAGAAGGAGAAGCCTCTGAATCCTCGAAATCTTGAGAAGCCTCAGGAGATGAGTCCAGGTTAG
>NW_007457184.1:0-357 GCF_000475195.1 Diaphorina citri | reverse complement strand
TTTTAAATTCCAATTTCGATTGCCTTTAAAGAAGCTGGTTGTGGAATTAATTTCGCATGCCTTCAGAGGCACTCCTTTAAATTTCAAGTTTTCAACATTCAGTTCATCATCATTAGTGCAAAATGCCTTTTAAGGTATTCGTATCATTGCAATAGTTCCGACACGTTATAGCGGATTAAAAATTTATAATCAATTGAAGTTTGAAGTGTTGGCTGATTAAAGGTAGAAGCTCGTTGCTAGTTGCTACTTTCAGAGGTAAAAACTTCAATATGATTTTCACTTCATGTTACAATGTTTGATAATTGTATTAATGTTAGAAGTTCATCCATATTTTGAGAGGGGAAAAAGCGGAACCCC
>NW_007457183.1:0-357 GCF_000475195.1 Diaphorina citri | reverse complement strand
AACAAGTGAACATAAATTTTATGTTTGTTAATATTGCTGAGCATTATTTTTTCAATATTGTAACCTCTAGGCTAGACACATATCCAATAACATTGGTCCACTGAACTAACATGGCAAATAGCTAGTACGTAGTAGGGTAGTACATAGGTACATTATTGTATATTTGTATTATTTGTAGGTATTATGTACCATGAAATGTAGGAAAGTTTTTTTTGGGAGTCCAAATGGGAAAAAAAAAATTGTGCATAAAAAAGAAAAAGAAAACAAGCTGGGTCCGTCCCTCCGGGGATTTTTTAGCCCGTAGTTTATTCGATCGTGATTAAAGAAAATCAGTACCTATGTACCTACCTAATTTGT
>NW_007457182.1:0-357 GCF_000475195.1 Diaphorina citri | reverse complement strand
TTTTTTTTTTGCTTTTTACTTTCGATCACTCTAAAGCTGATTGAGAGGCCGACGACAAACGCCGACCCCATCTGAACATGGGAAAAGATGACAAACTTTACACACCTTTCTCAGGGTGTCTACCGGACTGGAAAACCGGGAAAACCGGGAAAAGTCAGGGAATTTCATGGAGACTGGAAAAGTCAGGGAATTTTACGAAAAAGTGCCAAAAATCGAAAAAAGTCAGGGAATTTTTCAAAGCCTAAAAAAGACAAAGAAAGATTTCAATTAAAAAGTATCCAACCATGAAGGGGCAACATATAATCTCTCAAAAATTTCGCCTGCGGCGCTGAAATTTGGTTTCTTCATGAATAAGTT
>NW_007457181.1:0-357 GCF_000475195.1 Diaphorina citri | reverse complement strand
TCATCTGAGAGATCTCTCAGATGGTCCGAAGACCGAAGTCGGAAGCTTTTTCCGGCACACGTTCCGGTGCGGCGGTCTGACAGATCGTTGTCCGGTAGTCGAAGCATGAGTGGCCAGCCTAAAGGCCCGTTCCCACTTCTCCTGACTTTCATCCGATTTTTGCGAAATGTCCTGTAGGCAATGTAATTGAAGAGTGTTCCCACTACACACGACACGATTTTTTCCGAATGACACAAAATGTCCTTGTAGACAATCTAATTTAAATGAGTGTTCCTACTACGTTCGACACGATTTTCCCCCGAACGACAAGTAGGAACGGGCCTTAAGATACCCTGGGTTCCCAGATAGATAGACTCG
>NW_007457180.1:0-357 GCF_000475195.1 Diaphorina citri | reverse complement strand
AAGTGTTTCCGTCCAAATAGACCGGACAGACAACATGTGATTTGACGTACATATGAGTGGTTTAGCGTTGAAAAAGTTTTTAGCCCTTTCTCTGGCTGGTGTCCCACGATTATGTACATTTTTATAGCAATCAGTCGGTATCTACCTACCAGAAGTTGGAAAATCTTGGACGAGAGTTCTAAATTTTTTGTCACAAAATTTATAATAATGCCTATTTTTCCAAACAACCAATTCACACTATAATTTCCACTTGATTTACTTTCTGGTAGCAATCTGACTTGAAGACGTCCAGCCGAGCTCGAAAAGAAGAGAATTGAAATTCATCGTCTTGATCACATTAGGAAGCTTTTGTTCTCA
>NW_007457179.1:0-357 GCF_000475195.1 Diaphorina citri | reverse complement strand
TCTTCGATTTCGGGACGATAAGACCATAGCAGTTACAGTTCCCTCTGTCAAACCTCTTAAAAAAAAAAAAAAAATAATAAAAAATTAGTAATTCCTGATCCCGTAGAAAATTTAGTATTTCCTGATCCCATAGAAAATTTAGTAATTCCTGATCTAGTAGACAATTTAGTTAGTCATGGCCAATTTCGTCGAAATATGCAAAAATCCAGACTCTAGTTAGTAGTTAGTCTACACCACCAAAGTTTAAAGGGCCAACCCAAACGTTCAATTTTTGTTTCACCCACTCAATTTTTGTTTTTGTTTTTTTTTTTGTTTTTTTTTTTTTTTTTAAGAGGTTTGACAGAGGGAACTGTAACT
>NW_007457178.1:0-357 GCF_000475195.1 Diaphorina citri | reverse complement strand
ACTGTAATTAGAAAACCGCATTAGATTAACCCTTGGCCGCTCTACTAATATTTTAACCCTTAATATTCGTTCATTTTCTCTCCGTAACGTAATGCCGGCTCATGCTAGGGATGGGCGATATTTATAAAAATATCGATATTTCCGATATCGATAGGTATATCGAAAGTAAAATATCGATATTCCTAAATATCGATATTTTTCGATATTAGGGTAGGTAGGGCCGTAGCCGTAGGGGTATTAGGGAGAGCTCACTGTGCAACTGAGCACTCTGAAGTCTGACCCCTAACTTCCTTATAGCTTAAGCTTAGAGCCTTGAATTAAATACCATGACTAGGAGTTATATTACCTAGCGATGAG
>NW_007457177.1:0-357 GCF_000475195.1 Diaphorina citri | reverse complement strand
ACCCAAGGTATTAAAGGTTCTAAGTTCCCCAACCCCAGGTATTAAAGGTTCTAAGTTCCCCAACCCAAGGTATTAAAGATTCTAAGTTCCCCAACCCAAGGTATTAAAGGTTCTAAGTTCCCCAACCCAAGGTATTAAAGGTTCTAAGTTCCCCAACCCCAGGTATTAAAGGTTCTAAGTTCCCCAACCCAAGGTATTAAAGGTTCTAAGTTCCCCAACCCAAGGTATTAAAGGTTCTAAGTTCCCCAACCCAGGTATTAAAGGTTCTAAGTTCCCCAACCCAGGTATTAAAGGTTCTAAGTTCCCCAACCCAAGGTATTAAAGGTTCTAAGTTCCCCAACCCAAGGTATTAAAGGT
>NW_007457176.1:0-357 GCF_000475195.1 Diaphorina citri | reverse complement strand
TAAAATATTCTTAAACCTGACTAGATAGACGAATTCCTATTTGCATACTTATACAATACTATGTTATTACACTCACTTATTACCTACTAATACTGAATACAAAAACCCATACGGATTACGAACAAAACATCAATATAAATATAATATGTAGATCCCAAATCTGAATAAACGAAAATACATGAAATATACCGAATTTGATTGGATAATTATCTGGATACGTGCTATGTAATAAATATGTACACAATATAAAATGTACATTTTGAACGGATTATACTATATTATGGCGTGTTCCTTCTTATTGACAGGATAAAATACAGAAAAAAATATAAGATAACAAGAGCCTACTCATTCCTAAGA
>NW_007457175.1:0-357 GCF_000475195.1 Diaphorina citri | reverse complement strand
ATTTGCTTAATTTTTTGCTCGGGCTTTTCTTTTTTTTTTTATGAACAAAAGCTCCTGCTGGGCTTGAGGGGAAAAGATAAAAGCCCAAAATATCCTTGGAAGAAAATCGCACTCTTTGGAGCCTCTTGGTTCACCTTGCTAAAACGTTTTATGCCATAAACTTTATGGAGTTATACATATGTAATATAGTTATGTACATAACAGGTAAGCCGTATTTTCCTTTGGTAATTTAACCTCTTCTGAAGCTTGGTTCCCCTCTTTTGGCGTGATAGCGCCTGTGCTAAACCATACGCGGTCAAACTTTCTTGACTTGGCGGGGCAGAGCGCTACCGCCAAGTCAAGAAATGATGCCATCTT
>NW_007457174.1:0-357 GCF_000475195.1 Diaphorina citri | reverse complement strand
TTTATTTCATTCCTTAATTCCCAGCCGTTTCTGAGATATAAGCGTGGTTCGCAAATCACGAACCACCCTGTATATATTCAACCAGCCTCTGCCTGAGATGTCAGAACTTGGAAGACTGAACCCAATTAGGGGACAGGGTGCCAACGTCAATTCGGCTGGGGCGCGGAACCCAATTCCGCAATCGTTCGACAGGCATGACTTGCCTGCCGATACGATAATAATTACCAACGATAAATTTGGTAATAAGGAGCGCTTCAGACTCGAAGCAACAAAGAAAATTTCCGAGGTTGCGAAAACGCTCGCATCGGCAGAGCAGAGGAGAGGAATGATTATAAAAATCAGATTCTCTCTTGTTCT
>NW_007457173.1:0-357 GCF_000475195.1 Diaphorina citri | reverse complement strand
AAATTTGCACCACCATTTTCGTGTTCCTGGTAAAAAGACCTTTAATTTGATATATAGGTCGACCAGGTTTGGATAAGTACTTCTATGGGGACAGACAGACAGACCGACCGACAGACGACACCGAAGCGAATACAATAGCCTTTATACCTTTTTTCATTACTATCGTAATGATAAAGGAAGGACGGACTAAAAATAGATAGCTAGAGAGAGAGGGCCGAGGGACAAAGAAAGAGAAATATGTAGAGGGGGAGACGAAGTGGGACAAGGAAAAAGAAGGAACGACAGAAAGAGGGAGAGAGAGAAAAGAACGAGAAAAAGCAGAGATCTCTCTCTGAAGAGGGAGAGAGAGGGATGGAA
>NW_007457172.1:0-357 GCF_000475195.1 Diaphorina citri | reverse complement strand
CCCAACTTTTTACATAGGAATCGACCATTTATTTATAATTTTTACTCATTTGCAACTGCTCTATTCTTCCACGACTTTTTCTCTCCGCCTGAGATTTGGTCTCCCTCTCTACTATCCTACATGTAAGAAAATTCGTTCTAAAAGAGCATAAATAAAACACATAGGTAGGTTACTAATATAAACAGATACATAGGTACCTATTCGTAGGTAGTGATATGTTAACATATGAGATACATAGGTGTGAGTAATCATAATGTAACACATCGTATTCCAGACCCGGTTTGACTGTATCGAATCCTGGAGATTGAATTTTCATGTGTGGAAAAGGCAGGGCTGTTTGTAGGATCCCGAGGCCCG
>NW_007457171.1:0-357 GCF_000475195.1 Diaphorina citri | reverse complement strand
TTTTTTTTTTTTTTTTTGGCGCGAAGAATCTGAAACAACATTCCTTCTGCCTCGTGCTACTCAAGAAAATGATAAAACTGATGACTGAAGGAAAACTTTGGCCGTACAAGGAAAAGAAACAAATTTTGGAAGTACTGGAAGATGACAGGAGAAGGCGTTAGAAGTCAAAAAGTTTGACAATTACGCGGTAAGGAGATAATGATGAAAGGATACGAAGAAGAGAAAGAGCAAAGGTTAAAGGACTAAAGACACAATAACAGTCTACTATTTCACACACCGAATAGGAAAAACATTTATTTGCAAAAATCCCCAATAATACAAGCAATGATGAAATATAATGAAATCAAAGCAGAGGAT
>NW_007457170.1:0-357 GCF_000475195.1 Diaphorina citri | reverse complement strand
AGTATGCACTCCAAAATAGTTATCAATCTTACTGGTAGATATCAAAATTATTACAGCTATGATTTCCGTCCGTAACTGGTCTACCCCATTTAACCCCTCTCCATTTGAACAACTTTCTTACATTCCCAATACTTTCTCCACAGTAGTCAGCTCCCATGGTGTAGTGGTCTCTGCACTCGCCTTGCACGTGGGAGACCCGGGTTCCCTGCACCCGTGGGAGATTTTTTAATTTTATTATGTAAAAATGTAATGTAAATGCAGTTTCTTTGTGTTATTATTTCACTGCAGCATTGTAGGATTTTTCCAATATCTCAATAATCCTAAAATCCAATGTTTACCTACCATGCTGGCACCGGT
>NW_007457169.1:0-357 GCF_000475195.1 Diaphorina citri | reverse complement strand
CCGTGTGGTTCCCGGGCCGGCTAGCAAATTGCTTACTGGAAAAAGAATAGGACCTCGGGTTTCTTCCTCCCTGTCGTAGAAGGCGACTTATGGAACATCTCCATGGAGTGTCTGTAGTCTGTACCCAGAATGGGCGGCTTCATGGAATCTGTCTGCTGCGTGTGTACTCGGAATGAGCGGCAGCAGACAACAAACAAATCCAAAGTGCAACTGTTCCAGAATGGGCGGCTCCTTGGTCAGCGTCGGTATCCAAAATGGGCGGCTGTTGATATGAGTTCCAGTAGTAAGGCTACAAGCGTAGATTTTTGATTATGAGAAATGAGTTGAGGAATGAGTTGAGGAATGAGGTGAGGAATG
>NW_007457168.1:0-357 GCF_000475195.1 Diaphorina citri | reverse complement strand
CGGGCGGGAATCGAACCCGCGGCCTAGCGCTTACAAGGCAGACGCACTACCAACTAAGCTAACTAGGCTGGCAATAAGTCAGAGTTGGAGCTACGTATAAATGGTCGAACAAATTGTATGAACGCCTGACAATTATTTCTAAGTATGCAATGTGCAAAACACAAAACAATATCCTAGCAATATTAGAGCAGTGGTAATAGCATGATGCCTGATGTACCTATTTTTTTTTTTTATTTTTTTTTAAAGATGAGTGTTCCACCGCCGTTTTTATTTCGTAGCAATGGTACAACTGCTACATTAGACGCTTGTGGCCTGTGTCGTAGCATGCCCATCCCGTAGTATGCCTCTCATCAGATG
>NW_007457167.1:0-357 GCF_000475195.1 Diaphorina citri | reverse complement strand
TTAGATAACACTTCAGTCGTTATTTTAAGACCGGTTTTAGCGTCACCTATGTTAAGCTACGCCGAGCAAGTCCAATAAGTGGATGGGTGACTTAAACCTTATATTGGGAATAAAGGGAGAACGGGCTCTAGTCTTGATTTTAAATCATTACATGAAAGTAAAATTAAAAAATCAAATCAAGGATAATAATAAACTGAATATTAAACAAATTAGGTAGGGCAAAAACCACGATCGAATAAACTACGGGCTAAAAATTCCCGGAGGGACGGGCCCAGCTTGTTTTTTACAAGTTATTACTATATTTTTACCTCATCATTTTCGTCATCCGTGTTGACATCTTCTAATCTTGCCTCCTCT
>NW_007457166.1:0-357 GCF_000475195.1 Diaphorina citri | reverse complement strand
AAAGTCCAATTTTCGCCTGGAGCGAACTTTATTATAAATTATTAAGGAGCGCGGTAGCGCTCCGCCCCGCCAAGTCAAAAAAGTTATAAATTAACAGATAAGATTCGTCTTCGGAAGTTGGAATTTGTGCTGATTTCCTTCTATCCTGTTTTCCTTCTCTCTTAAATTTTGAGATGATAAAACCACCATTTTTTTAAGGCAATCCAAACTTCCCCGAATTTTTTTTTGCACTGCAATGTACAAAATGTTATTCTATTCTGGTTTAAAATACTTATTTTTCACTTGTTGACGCGTTCGATTTGGATAATGTATGTTTTCATTATCCCCCACCCCATTCTTCGGCAACATTGCATAAAT
>NW_007457165.1:0-357 GCF_000475195.1 Diaphorina citri | reverse complement strand
AACAGCTGGCTATTGTGATAATGCGTGCACTGATTCGGTAAGTATAGGGTCTTGAAAGTCTCCTATTTTTCATAGCAACACGAGTTATTGGTTATTGCACTAAATGCTGAACATTTTTTTAGAAAAATCGTATTTTCCTTTCTAAATGTGAGACGATTTCCCCACTTCTGAAGCTCATTTCCCCTCTTTTAAATAAAGGGAAATAAGGGATATACTCGTAATTCAATCACTAGATGGCGTGGTAGGCTGGTAGCGCCTGTACTAAACAACCAGAGGCAGCCAAGAGGCATCTTCTCAAACTTGGCAAGTCAAGGGTTGGATTTTGGTCTTCAGAAAAAGGGAAATCGTCTAAAAATT
>NW_007457164.1:0-357 GCF_000475195.1 Diaphorina citri | reverse complement strand
GGCGGGAATCGAACCCGCGGCCTAGCGCTTACAAGGCAGACGCACTACCAACTAAGCTAACTAGGCTGGCTTTTTTTTAATAAGGGCTTTAACAGCTAGCCACTGGCCCCGAGACTTTTGAACGACATAAACACGATATTTTAGTCAAACGATTTCTTCGAGATTTCTTCCTCAGTGTCCACAACGGAGCCTGGAACCTCCTGCTTATTTAGATATGCTTTGAAAATTTTCAGGTCAGAATGTTATCAAAAATGTATAGGTACAAATTACAAAACCATTGAAAATCGCAGAATAATATACCTACTTGGGCTCAATTTCCTCAGCCAGCCTAGTTAGCTTAGTTGGTAGTGCGTCTGC
>NW_007457163.1:0-357 GCF_000475195.1 Diaphorina citri | reverse complement strand
TTTCCTGAACTCACTCCCTTCCTTTTCCTTGAATTTAGACAATTAAAAATATGTTTCTTCGCTCAATGGCTTGTGTATCGTTATTTATGTTTTTCACTTCACGCCCTATCGCTAACGATCCAACAAGGAACGCAATTTGGAACGCGGCGGTAAAGTGAAGGAAAAACTTTCTGATGAAATCAAGTAGACACGGTGTGGAAAGTTTCGCAAGGCGAGACACAATGGAAGAGACGGAGGTGTCCAAAGTAGGGGAAGAATCCTGATAAAGCAGAAGAGGGGAGGAAGAACTCTGTTAAATACGGAGGAGGGGTGATAGAACTCTGGTAGAAGCTAAGGAGGGAAGGGAGAACTCTGTTA
>NW_007457162.1:0-357 GCF_000475195.1 Diaphorina citri | reverse complement strand
ATCTCTTTATCTTGCTGAATTGTTTAGGTAGCGGCGAGATGGCACCTCTAATTTATAGATAGGAAACATAAGCATGTTGGACAAGTGTACTTATGTTGTGCTGGACAATACAATTTACTGCCCTTAGTTCCTTCATTTGTAAAATAAACAGCAGGACAGCGGGAACACATGATATTGGCATCCTCCTCCTCCTTGCGGACGAAACATAAATAAACACCACAACAATTTACATTCTAACAAAACCCGACGTAACATCATTATAATCGGTAGGATGATTTTTGATTCGCGGAGGTTTTTGATTAAATTGAGGATTAGCCTTGAGTGGTGAGCGCATCGCGAGTTATACTCATGCTGATC
>NW_007457161.1:0-357 GCF_000475195.1 Diaphorina citri | reverse complement strand
AAAACAGAGGATTCAACAACAATACTAACCAAATATGGAATAATCCAATCAGCAGAACAAACCAAAATCAAAACAAAGTGATAAGCAATAAGTTGGTGTAGGTTCCTACTTTTTTTATTTTTTATTCTTATTATTATTATTATTTTTTAAGTGTACCAACTTCAAAGGCAGAAGCATAATATGTAGGTAGGTATATTAATATGTTTGAAATAATGTATGCATATTAGGGTAGCCTTTTTAATAACATGTGCCTACCCCTACCTACCTATACAATATACCTATGTATGTAGCTATTCTTCCTATCCATCTACCTACATATGTGTCTATGTTCTCCCTAAGAGCAAACAAACATACATG
>NW_007457160.1:0-357 GCF_000475195.1 Diaphorina citri | reverse complement strand
GAAGAAATTATATTGTGTTTGAAGTGTAAAAGCTATGATCCACTTTATAAGCTTCTACAGCAGTGCATTGAATTTTAAAATCCATTTTTCAAGTGCATTGTGTAGTAACATTAATATTCTATCATTTGCACGAGGAAACATTAAAGTTGACTTTTGGTTAGGTCTGACATAAGAAATGACTAAAGGGAACAGAAATTTTGCCCCACCCATTAAGGCAATGCCTAAAGAATATTTTCATTATTTTAAAAAATCTAGATAAATAAAACACAGTCGAACCTGTCTAATTAGGAATCCAAGGGACCGGCAATTTCTCTAATTAGGAATCCAAGGGACCGGCAATTTCTCTAATTAGGAATC
>NW_007457159.1:0-357 GCF_000475195.1 Diaphorina citri | reverse complement strand
ATGATAATGCCATAGGTGCTTCTATTGTTATGATAAAGACGCACTTCTAGACATAGGCACTTAAGTGCCATTTTGAAGAGTGTTGTTCACCGATGAGAAAATAGATTTGGTTTAGCTCTTGTCCATCATCGCGCCCATGAGAGAAAGCTGTGGGTATACGGATTACGGGTTTGTGTTCATTCAATCACCATGTATTGTGCAGATAATAGAAATGCTTCAAACATCTAGAAATGAAATGATTTGCATACCATTGCTCATGTTTATGATGCTATTAAGGCGAAACTTTGTTCTTTTTTCTTTCAGAAAAGTCTGGCTTCAGGGGGATTCGAAATTACTCAGATCGCAAACCATTCGACC
>NW_007457158.1:0-357 GCF_000475195.1 Diaphorina citri | reverse complement strand
TTTCTAATTTCAGAGACCTTTGAAGGGAATGAGCCTTTTGAAGGTCAAAACTTATTTTATCGGGTGCTTCAAAAAGAATCATCATCATCATCATGGTAGCGTCTTCTATTCAGAAGGTTGCTATATTATCCTCCAAACTTGCTGTCTCCATGCTTCTCTATCTTGTGCCATTCTCTTGCAGTTCTCATAGGTTGTTGTCTTGGTCCATTCAATGATGTTGTCTATCCACTTTCTTCTCTGTCTTCCTCTGTCCCTTGTTCCTTCCACCTTCCCTTCTACGATTTTTGCCAAGAGAGTGCCACTTGATCCACGGATGATGTGCCCCGCATACCTGGTTTTTCTTTGCTTGATTGTTGT
>NW_007457157.1:0-357 GCF_000475195.1 Diaphorina citri | reverse complement strand
GAACAACCTACCGGAACAAGTTGTACATTCTCAATCTACAAACATGTTTAAAAACAGATTGGACCACTACATGCTACAAGGACCAAATTGGACTGGATCTACCATACAACCAAAATATAACCAGTCAACCAACCAACTAATTGTGCAAAACTTTGGAAAGGATTGAAGGATAGAGTGCCTACTGGCAACAGCCACTTGCTCTGAAATCTATTAAGTAACTAAAAAGAAGAAGAAAAAAAAAATATCAAGGAAAGAGACCACAAGGAAAGCCCTAACATTGCTACTCTTTCATGGATTGCAAGCTAATCATAAGACTAGGAGACCCTTGGCAAGCAACCTTTTAGTCTGGGAACCAAA
>NW_007457156.1:0-483 GCF_000475195.1 Diaphorina citri | reverse complement strand
CCGCGAACATAATCGCCAAATCCGCGAACAAAATCGCGAAATCCGCGAACATAATTGCCAAATCCGCGAACATAATCGGGAAATCCGCGAACAAAATCGCGAAATCCGCGAACATAATCGCGAAATCCGCGAACATAATCGCGAAATCCGCGAACATAATCGCGAAATCCGCGAACATAATCGCGAAATCCGCGAACAAAATCGCGAAATCCGCGATCATAATCGCCAAATCCGCGAACATAATCGCCAAATCGGCGAACATAATCGCCAAATCCGCGAACATAATCGCGAAATCACATAGGTACGATATGTACATAGGTACGATAGGTGATAGGTAACATACCTATTATTAAAAACAGATAAACAAAATACAGTCGAACCTGGATAAACGAGAATCCAAGGGAAAAGCTCATTTTTTCGTTTAAGGCGGTTTAATACAACATTTTCTCGTTTATAAAGGTTTAGCAAAGTGGAAGAGCAAAC
>NW_007457155.1:0-357 GCF_000475195.1 Diaphorina citri | reverse complement strand
TGAGATCAATGGAGGAGTTGTAAATGGGTAAAAATTATTAATAAATGGTCGATTCCTACGTAAAAAGTAGTGAAAAATCCAAATCTGAAGTCAAAACTCCGAAAAAGTAACTTTAAAAGGTCAACAATTCAATTTTCAATTGCTGTTCTATTTAAAAAGTTCAAAGAGTTGTGACGTCAGATTTCACGTCAAAATCCGCAAAAACGCTTGCGCACAAACAAACGAAGCGGGAGTCATGAATTATGACGTCATCGGCTACAGGAGCGTATGCCGTGACGTGTCAAACTTCACGATTTACCGGTATTTTTTAAATCGATTTATCTCGGTATCTGGAAGTCGTAGAAGAAAAAGAAAAAT
>NW_007457154.1:0-357 GCF_000475195.1 Diaphorina citri | reverse complement strand
TCTTATAGCGGCTTCCACGCGTATTTGGCCTTTCCCGTTTACAGACGGGGTCGGCGTTTTTAGTCATCCTCTCGATCAGCTCTAAATAGGGTGATTGCTTTGGGCAGGCATTTGGTTTTGGCTCCAAGTTTTACGAGCAGATGCCCTTCGCACTCAACCTTTGCTATTTCTTTAACAAGGGGAATTCAGGCTGGTATACTCCCTGTTCAAAGTCCCCCAGATTCTATAGCTACCTTCATTATTCTGTTTCTTCCTCCCCACAGACCCATGTACTCAAGAAGGTATCTGCGGTCCGAACGCGCTGTGCTCGACTTCCAATCACACGGTCTCCTGTTCGTGCCCCGTCGGATTTCAAGG
>NW_007457153.1:0-357 GCF_000475195.1 Diaphorina citri | reverse complement strand
AGTATTAATAAAGCGAACCTAGGAACGGTCATATTATAATTGAAAATGGAAACAAGAGAGAAGGAATCAAGGAATAGTGAGGTAATTTAGACTATCTCTAGGAACCTACATATAGAAATACCAACAAGATTCCTCAAAGTCCTTATACATACATATAACTTTAGGTTTGGTTAAATGTACTTGTACCGCGATGATAACATTGCAAAATGACACATGGGTTAAAATGGCGTCAAAATTCTGAAGAATATCCCATCAATAGGAGTCCATATGACAAGTATAGGACGAAAATAACTACCCATGTCACTCTGAGTTCCCAACTTGGCTAAATCACTCGCAGTATTTTCACGTTCCAAGTTA
>NW_007457152.1:0-357 GCF_000475195.1 Diaphorina citri | reverse complement strand
TTGTAATTAATTCGACCCATATTTCACCGATGATTATGTTCAAATAGAAATTAACACGTCCGAATAATTTCACTATACCTACATGTACCTACAACGAAATAATTTCGCGCACCACAATGACTCCTAATATACAGAGTGTAACTCAAGTAGATAATTTCATACAGGGTGTAACAATTGTAATATTTAGGTTGATAGATTTTCGGTCTACCCATATAGATTCTAGAGTTCCTCGGGGTATGGCACCTGTAGTGTCCTCATGTTAATTCTACCTATGTGTCCAATATTTCAGTTTTTTTTTATTATTATTATTATTATTCTTTTTTTATTGTAGCAGTAGCAGCGCCAGCTGTAGCCAAA
>NW_007457151.1:0-357 GCF_000475195.1 Diaphorina citri | reverse complement strand
TGGCCAAAATCAGTCAGATCTGTGGAGGAGAAAATGAGCGAACGAGGTGAGTTCCATCTTATCAACTATTGTCACTTTTTATTAATCTTAATATCCTCTAAACGCCCAAGGACTTAGGGCGTTCTGTAGGTTTATACATAGAACAATCCAATATTGTCCGAAAATTCCGACAATATTGGATTGGTTATTGCTGACTACAAGGTACACATTTTGCCAGGCTTTCAGGACTACAAAAACAAGTTCCAAAATTTCGGACAGTCACTGAGCCTTTAGAGCAGGGGTGGTCAGACTTTTTTCGTTGCGGTTCCCTTCTTAACTTTCAAAAGTGTTCGAGGTTCCCCCCCCCACCCACACCCA
>NW_007457150.1:0-357 GCF_000475195.1 Diaphorina citri | reverse complement strand
TGGACATTAACACCCACTCTCCACTCGGTGGCTCCTTGATTAGATGAACGTCCACTTTTTCACCTGGAAATGACAATAGGATTAAAATAAATGTCCCCAAAAGTGTAGCTTATAACTTACAAATGTCATAAACCATTTACTTAACTTTTTGGAATCGCGTTTTGTACGAAATTCCAAAATTCTGGCCCGGGGTTGCCAATTGTGCACACTTGTTAGGGTGCAGAACATTTGCTCTGTTTAAATTTTGGCAACGTCCCGTCGCGTTCTAAGTAATCAGGGGGGCGAACTTACCTGTCAGAGTAAACATATCGAAAGGTCCGTACATAAACCTAGCCACCAGGGTCTGAGGTAATCCTT
>NW_007457149.1:0-357 GCF_000475195.1 Diaphorina citri | reverse complement strand
TCCAGTCTGGAGATGTCAACCTGTATCCTGTGGGGGTGCATAACTATCGGCACGACTTTGGGGCGCTTCCCCTAGGCGAGGAAAAATGGCATAGGTCAGTTTTTGTGTGTCACTTGTGGAGGGAAAGAAGTGAATTCTGAGTTCTAACTTTAGACTGAATGATTTTCTACATTCAATTTTGAAAGAATCGAGTACCTCGTATAAATTATGAAGAACTTTGGCTCTAAGAGTAGTTGAAACTGAAGAACTTAAATATTGAGTAAACAAGTAATAAAAATCGTGCTTTTTAGTCCGTCCTTCCTTTATTATTACAATAGTAATAAAAAGGTATAAGGGACGGACTATTGTATTCGCTTC
>NW_007457148.1:0-357 GCF_000475195.1 Diaphorina citri | reverse complement strand
GGCGAGAATTTTCCATGGTAAATCATCCATTGTGTGGAACTGTGCGAGTTAGATGGTCTTGCTGATGGACTATCGCATCGAGTGGTGCTATTTCATCAACTGGAATAATGTCTTCTATTATTAACACGGTTGCAAAATCCACGCCAGTATTGTATCCTGCGTCCTCTAGATTCCGATCTATTTCAATTGCTTCTGTTGTAGATGCTATCAGGTCTTTCAACATTCGCACATTCTCCTCCCATTTTTTCTTCAGGTTTGGTTATCTGGTGACGGAGGACACTAAGCTTGTGGTCAATGGTGATGATTATGTGTATCAATACCACTTGGTAATTCAGTTTCACTGATTGCTTTACGAGC
>NW_007457147.1:0-357 GCF_000475195.1 Diaphorina citri | reverse complement strand
GGAAAAATGAGGACCAACGGAATTTTTCTTTTTCTTCTACGACTTCTAGATCCCGAGATAAATCGATTTAAAAAAAATGCCGGTAAATCGTAAACTTTGACGTCATGGCATACGCTCCCGTAGGCGATGACGTCACATTAAATGTCCCGAGCAAAGCTCCCTCGCAGGCAACGCATTAATGTGTTTGTGCGCATACGTTTCTGCGCAGTTCTTTCTGCTCCTCCGCTAGCGCGCTTGCATAGCGCTTACAGGGCTGACTACCAACCAAGCTAACTAGGCTGGCAAAGATCACCCTGTAACAGACTTGATTATGCCTCTGTGATTCTAATGATGACGTTCTGAATTTCAGCCTCGGTA
>NW_007457146.1:0-357 GCF_000475195.1 Diaphorina citri | reverse complement strand
GAATGTGCCTACTTTATTAGGGAGCGCGGTAGCGCTCCGTCCCGCCAAGTCAAGAAAGTTTGACAGCGCTTATCACTACTTTTGGGGGGGATTTTTTATCCTAAATTTTATCGACATCCTCCATTGATGACACCCCGTAGATAGGACACATCAGAGTCTACCACAGATGTCAGGAAAAAATTCATGTTCCTTAGTAACTCTGTTGTTCCTGCCCAACTTTGTGGCCGACTGGTAAGTGTAAAGTGAATCTCAATCCCGAGATACTGGGTTCGTTCCCGGTCATTGCCGAAACTTTTCTGAACAAACTTTCAAGTTCCCGGAAAGAAACAAATAACTACCTACCTATGTAGTTCCTTG
>NW_007457145.1:0-357 GCF_000475195.1 Diaphorina citri | reverse complement strand
CAGGCCACAAGCGTCTAATGTAGCAGTTGTTCCATTGCTACGAAATAAAAACGGCGGTGGAACACTCATCTTTAAAAATCATATCTCCTATTCTCTCAATTTTCTCGTACACTTCTTTGTTCGGTCTTAGCTTCCAAATTCCATTTTCATGTTTAGGTCCTAATATTCTTCTAATAATTTTCCTTTCCTTTTTCTCAATTTCCTGTAATTGTTTAGCCGTGTTTAGTGACAGACATTCTGAAGCCACAATTTTTAATGACTTTTTACAGCATTTTCCTCTAATACCTCAATTCCCAAGACCTTAGGCATTTGTGCCCACTGGACTATATATAGGACACCGACACCGCTTTTTGGCGT
>NW_007457144.1:0-357 GCF_000475195.1 Diaphorina citri | reverse complement strand
TTTGAATCGACTCTTTTTTTCTAAATTGAAGGGTTCTCTTGAAGAAGCTCTTCCGCCCAACTTGAGACAAAACTCATCAGTACACAAAAAAAGCAAACTCTGAGGCTTAATTGTAGGGACAAACAACCCTAAAGGTTGGGTTAAGTTTATACGAAACTATAATCCATGTGTCAGTACAAGAAGATCCTTTTGAAATCTCCTATTTCACAGAGCGTAGGTAGCACAATTATGATAATATATCAGAGTGGTTTTCTCCGCAGAATCATCGGAAAAAAAGAACTTTTGAGCCAGCCTAGTTAGCTTAGTTGGTAGTGCGTCTGCCTTGTAAGCGCTAGGCCGCGGGTTCGATTCCCGCCC
>NW_007457143.1:0-357 GCF_000475195.1 Diaphorina citri | reverse complement strand
CATATAAATGCGCATAGCGACCGGTGCCAGCATGGTAGGTAAACATTGGATTTTAGGATTATTGAGATATTGAGAAAACCCTACAATGCTGCAGTGAGCACCAAAGTTGTGACATAATAACACAAAGGAACTGCATTTACATTTTTATTTTCCTTTAGAAATTACGCCCTTTCTGAAGCTCGTTTTCCCCTCTTTTGGTGTTATAGCGCCTGTACTAAATCAGAGGAAATCTTATGTGGCGGCCCATAGGAATCGTTTTCGAAAGGAAAATACAACCACAACTATACCTTATCCATTTGAATATGGCAGCAAGGAGTCATCTAAAAAGTAGGCTACGTTGCCAAACGTGTCAAAGGT
>NW_007457142.1:0-357 GCF_000475195.1 Diaphorina citri | reverse complement strand
CTGGCCATTCTATTAAGAGGTGAGTGAAAGCTGTAATTGGTGTGACATGAGCTCACGTAGAATGTGTTACCTTTCCTTTACAGAGATATTGTCGAAATTTCCTTTACAGAGATATTGTCGAAATTTTACAGAGATACTTCTTATCTTATTGGGTGCTTAATCAAATCACGTGTTGAAATCTTGTTGTATATAGAAGAGGCATGTATGATGTACCTCGAGACATACTGACCTGCTCAAAGTATTATTAAATTATATTACATACAGGGTGTTCAAAAGACAGTTCCACACACTTCATTCTCTAAAAGCCAGGATCACACGATATGAAAATAAATGTGAAAGAGTGCCTCTTTATACATA
>NW_007457141.1:0-357 GCF_000475195.1 Diaphorina citri | reverse complement strand
TATATATGTATTTTTTTAATTTAGATAGTAAAAGATAAATAATAAATCTAAATAATAGAAAGTAAAAAATGTAGAATTTTAAGAATGTGAGGGAAAGATATGATAGAATTTTATGCTTTATTAGGTTTGGTGGATGTGTCAAACGTACCAAAATCTCCAATGTCTAGGCTTGCCAAACGTCCCGAATTGGCCGGGACAGTCCTGGCGTCCCGTTCAGTTTTTCATTTTGGGGCGTTTTGTCCCGAATTTCCGTTTTTGTCCCAGAAAAAATTCGGGACGCGTTTTTTTAACTTTAAAATTAGGTACCTCTATAAATCAGAATTTGTTCTTAACTTGTTTAAATTTGTCATGCTTTCA
>NW_007457140.1:0-357 GCF_000475195.1 Diaphorina citri | reverse complement strand
ATTTTAACGTTTCTGTTTTTAATCGACTTTGTACCACATACAAGCATGTATCATTGTAAGTAAAAAATATGAATTGAAATTGAATTTAGATAAAGCCTAAAAAGAGGTTTAGGAGAAACACACTAAACAGTAAAGATAAGAGCACAAAGAGTAGGGTTTAGGATAAAGAGATCTCGGATAACGGTAGACCTATGCTGTAAAAACGACTAAAAGTCTGTAGTGGACACTATTGTTCTCAACTTTGACAGGACTGTCAGGAGGCATATGTGTGGAGTTGTCTGCTGTGAACTTTCTCATATTTTATGCTGGACATGGCGAGAAGTTTCACTTTAGATCAGAAACAGTAAATTACGAGTT
>NW_007457139.1:0-357 GCF_000475195.1 Diaphorina citri | reverse complement strand
GCAGACGTTTTTACTTTCTATTACCTATGTACATATGTACATTCTGTATTAGCAACAACCACTTTTTGCTAAAAAGTGTTTTTTTTTTAGCGAATGGTCTGTATAGCTGTTGAGTATGTTTTTGTTGTGTGTCTTGTGTCTGATGGATACGAGAAGTTTTGACTTTGTTTAAATTTATATTTATAATGTTAATAGAAAGTCGTGAGATGTTCAAACCAGATTTTTTTTTTTTTTTTACTGTACATACTATGTCGTAATGATGGGAATTAAATCACCCGCTTCCCATTCTCTCTCCTCCTTCCCACCCTCTCTCTCTCTCTCTCTCTCTCTCTCTCTCTCTCTCTCTCTCTCTCTCTC
>NW_007457138.1:0-357 GCF_000475195.1 Diaphorina citri | reverse complement strand
TACACCCTGTCAGAGTCGCCCTGGAAACTTCTCAATGAAAAAATTCGTCGAAAATATGTACCGGGGTATTTGGCGCGCAGGTTTTGACGTTAGAATGTTCAGTATGACCTCACACCAGAGAGAAAAACAATTTACATTTCCTCAATAACAAATACAGTTTCCACACAGCACGATGTTCCCTCCAAACACCAAAAGGGAAACATTGTGTGGGGAAGTAATGTGAAATAGGACAGGGCTGCGCTTCGTCAAGTTAAAAAGCAATGTGGATTTTGCTGAAGCTGTTTCGTTGTTGTTGTTGTTGTTGTTGTTGTTGTTGTTGTTGTTGTTGTTGTTGTTGTTGTTGTTGTTGTTGTTGTT
>NW_007457137.1:0-357 GCF_000475195.1 Diaphorina citri | reverse complement strand
ACAAGAAATGATGAAATCGTTGAATATCCAAATAATACAGAAATACTCACCGACCAAATACAGACAGCGTCTTGCACAATTCAATCATATTCTTACATCTCTCCTTGAACACTTCCAGACTGTTGAATATGATCTTCTTATCCAGGTTCCATTGGTTGCCGGTCTGACTGCAGAACATGTCCACAATCTAAACAAGAACCATAAAATCAAAAAATCTAAATCGCGAATTATTTGTGGTATAACTGAGAGGTTATTCACACTTTTTGTAGATATTACAGCAAAAGTGTCGTATCTATGCTAAGAAATCAAATTTATGGTCTGCATCAGTAGAATAACACAGTTAAAAGTAACCTCTGC
>NW_007457136.1:0-357 GCF_000475195.1 Diaphorina citri | reverse complement strand
TTCGCTTGTGTGAGGACTAATATTTCTCGCGCTGTTGATTCTGTTATTCTAGGATCTTCGGTGCACTTTTATCCCCCCCCTCAGACGTTCTAATACCAGTTTGTGTTCGGTAAAATATTCTATTTTTAAGGTGTAGTTTTTTAAGGTTTTTTCCCTCTCCTCTCTCCTTCGGTAAATGTAAGAATTTATTCGTTTAAATTTTAGTAGGAAATACTAGAAAATAGATTATTTAAATTTTTAGTGTTTTTTTCGTTTTTTCCAATTTTTCAAATTCTCTTTGCTTTTTTTCACAATGGTTTCGCGTGTTTTTGAGTGTTGTGTGTTTTTCGGTACTCACTAAGTGAATTTAGTGTTTAG
>NW_007457135.1:0-357 GCF_000475195.1 Diaphorina citri | reverse complement strand
TGCTCCCAAGGAGTGTCCAAACATAGTCGACGTCGTCTATGGACGTCGACCCTACACTGCCTCGACAACATAGATTCACCTCGTCGATCGACTGCCTCGACAACATAGATTCACCTCTTCACCTCGTCGATCGACGAGGTCGACTATGTGTGGTCACAGTTTTTACTCAGGTTGTGAGCTACATTAGAGTCGAAAGCATTTTCAAAATTTTATCATCTTCGCCGGGATTCGAACCAGCCCTCCTGTGAGATTTTAAATGGTTGAGTTTTATATCCAATAGCCCCGCCAGCCTAGTTAGCTTAGTTGGTAGTGCGTCTGCCTTGTAAGCGCTAGGCCGCGGGTTCGATTCCCGCCCGG
>NW_007457134.1:0-357 GCF_000475195.1 Diaphorina citri | reverse complement strand
AACAAAAGGTTTCGAATAAAACCCCTCTAGGTTGACCAGAGGAACAGCACATTCTTCCTTGCGAAATATTTAAAGTAATGCCTCTTTTGGGATTTGAACGCGTGTCCCTCCCTTGAAAAAGATGGTCGGTACTTACTTAAAGTGTCATCAAAAGGTTGATTAGGTAAGAACTTGTCCTGCAAAACAAACCTGGAGCCTAATGGCCCAGACACTCCTGGTAAACAGGAAGGCTTGGGTTCAATCCCAGTCAAGACATGAAATTTGGTCCTTTTTTGACCACCGAGCAATTTCTAGTTATTTAGGTGGTAGAAAATGCCCTAGACATGTACCTAATTTGCAGTGATGTTAAGAAAGGAT
>NW_007457133.1:0-357 GCF_000475195.1 Diaphorina citri | reverse complement strand
ATCTATTCTTTTTACTTCGCTATACTGAGGTTTTTGCCTCTGAAGGGAAGGGGAATCGACTTTTCTTCGTTATATCGATTTCGCTATATCGAGGTTCGTTATATGGAGGTTCCACTGTATTGTTACAGACCGATTCCACGAAGCGACGGACTAAACTTCCGTTCGTTTTACTCCTCACGCAAAACCAGTTGTTGCTTTTGTTGTCATTTGGAGTTGGAGATAACATCTTCGGAGAAGTGGGTTTCTTATGTTAAGCAAAAAAGAGCAATTTTTTAATGAAAGAAACCCAAAAATCCCCAAATACTCAAGTCCTAAAAATTTGTTTCCTTACTTGAATACTCCTTTATGGACGTTTCT
>NW_007457132.1:0-357 GCF_000475195.1 Diaphorina citri | reverse complement strand
GGATGAGTTTTGATGTGCGAGGAGGAAACGAGTTTTGGTGCGCGAGTAGACTCGCTTCGTCTAAACCTACCTTTAGGATTTCATCCTTTTGACAGTACCTGAAGTGAATAACATTTGAAGGATTTTGTTACAACTAAAAAAGTTTATACCTACTTATTGTGGACCTGAGTTACAGACGACTTTGATCAACCATCCTGTGAACCCTGCTTTAGAATACACTAGAAATACATCACCCTTGTCAGTCTACTTAGTTTGGGAAGTTCTATTCTCTTCTGGAGGAAACTTCATCCCAAACAGATAAGGTTCGTTCTCGGAACAGCCATCACTCTTAGCTGTGAAATAGGTATGAAAGTTTCC
>NW_007457131.1:0-357 GCF_000475195.1 Diaphorina citri | reverse complement strand
AAGTGCCCGCAGGTAAATGCCTATGGGTTAGGTGACGAACAAAAGGGACTTTCACAAATGAATGAGCAGTAAAAATTCTCAAGATTGTAAGTAAAGCTGGATTCACATGATGCGAGTACACGGTCCGGGTTAAGCGTTAGGTAGCATACAAAAGATATATGTGGACTAGCTCTTTGTTATATCATCGGACATTCTTGTCTACCCAACTCATGACTCGCATTGTCTAAATCCGGGTTAAGCGTTAGGGTTAGGTAGCATGCAAAATATATACGTGGACCAGCTGTTATGTCCTCGGACATTCTCTTCCACCCAACTCACCGAGTCCAATTCCGCAATGGCGTCCACTTGTTCCTGCTC
>NW_007457130.1:0-357 GCF_000475195.1 Diaphorina citri | reverse complement strand
GTCGCATTCCAAGTCGAAAAATACAGACTTCAACGATTTCAAATTCAAGTGGGTTCCCTTGGAGGTCTGAGAATCTCAGAAAGTCCAGACCTTATGATACACTGTACCTCCTATTCCTGAAGGGGTATCTTTTCCGTCTTAACAACATGTTCCTTCTTCTCCTGTAACAGGTTCATAGTGCATAGTAGCATCTCCCGGATGACAAGGTATGTATAATTCATGTTGAAATACATCAGAACCTATGAGATCATACATACATGCATAAAATTATTAAATACACACTCTTTAGTTGATATGAATAATTTTGAATAAATTCTTTCAGCGATTTTCTGGTGTACGCCATCTTGGAGTATTATA
>NW_007457129.1:0-357 GCF_000475195.1 Diaphorina citri | reverse complement strand
AATAGAAGGAACTGGACCATCAGTCTAAGGCTAAGGTCTTATCGTAGTTATCGCCCTAAAGCAGAAGAGAGAATGATATAGGATAGAAGAAAGTCAGCCGACCACAAACTTTATCTGATAATGATAAAATTCACCCTGAGGCCTGAATGGGAATACAACCCGCCAGTCAGCACTCTCATGACATTTTTGTGACACCCCCAATAGATGAGCTATTATAGTTAGCTCTTAGTTCAGTTATCATTATAGTCATTAGACTTAAGTCTTAACTAGTTGACTGATGACAGGTTCATTGGTTTTTACTTTTTAGTTGTTAGTGTGATGTGCTAAAAGTACAAGAAGTGCCCCCCCCCCCCCCCC
>NW_007457128.1:0-357 GCF_000475195.1 Diaphorina citri | reverse complement strand
GTTTTTCCTCGCCCCATATTCTTACTAGGACAAAGGCATCGCATTATCAGTTCATTCCTCCTGAACCACCAACCCAGTCCCCACGTTATTGTTAATGCCGTCTCAAAGTTCTTTGAATGCATTAAACGGAACTATTGAAACTTTTGCCGCTCTTTTTTTCTATTATGAAATTTTGCATTTCCTTTTGTCTTGTTTTAATTTTACAATTTTAACCCTGTGTGGTAAAAAGAAAGTGTCTTGAAACTGAAATGTCGAAAAATCTGTTCATTTTCGTTCTCTTTATTTTGCTTCCTCTGATTGCAATATTTTGGCTTGGAATCTTTTGGTGGCGACCATACGTCTCTCCTTTAAGCATGT
>NW_007457127.1:0-357 GCF_000475195.1 Diaphorina citri | reverse complement strand
TTTATTTCTTCAGTATCAAGTAACCATCAATAATCTATATAAATAAAATTGTAGATTTCTCTGTACATTGCTTAGAATCGTGAAATTTTGAGGTAATCTTACTCCTTCATCCACGATCTCAAAAATCACATTAGAAAAATTTCTGTCTGTCTGTACTTATGTACTAGCTGAATTCCGTCGCTTCGCTCCGGAATCCCACTAGTTCATCCCGAGGCATGGCCAAACTTGTGGAAAAGGCATGGCCGAACTTGTGGAAAATAATAAAAAATACGGTCGCGCTCAGTCTCTGCACTCTGTGTATTTCTTATGGAGATTTTAGCGATCAAAAATTGATCATATCTCAGGATCGGTTTAGAT
>NW_007457126.1:0-357 GCF_000475195.1 Diaphorina citri | reverse complement strand
CCTAATTAAATCTCCTCAACTCTGATTTATTACCGGTTGTTCTCTGACTGATGAGTTGAAATTTAACCGGCCATACAAATTGCCTATAAATTACCTGCTAATACAAACAGGTTGTACGTTACCTTTATATTTTGAAATATGAAATTTGAAATTTAAAGTAAAATTACTCTTAAAACATAGCGCTAGGTATAATAATAATGATTTAATTTAATATTTTAGAGCACTTAGGTAGGAGGTACCTAAATATTAGGGCACTAGATACTTGGTGTTCGTAAATTAATAATAATGAGTTACCTACCTAATGAGACTTGAGGCGAGCTTCTGAGGTCAACCTGTTGGGCAATGGGCAGTCCAAAG
>NW_007457125.1:0-357 GCF_000475195.1 Diaphorina citri | reverse complement strand
GGCATCCCTACTTTGGTATTTTATAATTTTCAATTTTTTCCAAAGATATTTTCTTGTCATCAGTCTTTTCTAATCTTGATTTAGACTCATATCTCGCACATCATTATACTCAAGCTTCTCATACAAACAAAAGAATACCTCTATCCGTTAATTATTTTCTTAGATGCATTTTCACAAAAGCCTGATTTATTTTTATCGGGTACACGGTGTCTTTTCCTCCCTTATAAATTATTTGATGCATTTCAGGTGCAATAATAGGTACAGAGGGTGGCTGAATTTATCTCGAAGGTAACCTGAATCCACCGAAAACATCTCTGAAAAAGCTCTCTGGCAAGTCTCCAGTTCAATTAAAAGTTC
>NW_007457124.1:0-357 GCF_000475195.1 Diaphorina citri | reverse complement strand
AAAAAGTGATTTTTAGCCCATGGTCTGTACGTATGTATGTATGTATGTATGTATGTATGTACAAATTTTCAAAATTGGGAAATGGGTGGAAATATCCGTTTTGGGGTCCCCTGATTCCAAAAAAGTGGTTTTTAGCCCATGGTCTGTATGTTACGTACATACTACAGGTTTAAATGGGAAAAGTAGAAAGTTGTGAACAAAATATCTCAAGAAGGGTTTGTCGTAGAGCGATGAAATTTGGTATGCTATCCCGGTATGGTCCAAGGACGCGACTGTAATTTTTTTTTTTTTTTTTTTTTTTTTTTTATCCAGATATCAACCAAAGTCAATGTTGCTTCAAACTTCGGACTTAGAAAA
>NW_007457123.1:0-357 GCF_000475195.1 Diaphorina citri | reverse complement strand
ACCCCCATTTCAATGTAATGTAGTCCATTTGGTGAATTAAAAGACATTAACTTTTTTCTAGTTTTTAGTCTGTAAAGTTAAGGTGGCCATCTGGATACTGGTATCACTGTTAGTCCCTGGATATTTCGGGATTTTCGGGGTGCACTCATTTTCGTGAGCACAAACTGAGGACCCGGTTAATATGCCACCAAAATATCAAGTTTTTATAATCACCTATAGAAAAGTTCCATCTTTGATAACCCCCCCCAAGGATACCCATATTTACGCCCTTGATAAAACAACAACAACAACTTTGATTTTCCTAAAATTTTGTGCGTCAACTTTTCTGTGTAGACAGGTACCTATGTTTGTAGGTAG
>NW_007457122.1:0-357 GCF_000475195.1 Diaphorina citri | reverse complement strand
AGGGTGACATAGGACATCCTGTTTTGGAGTACACATCGGACGAAGTTTGTGAGCTTGAAATCCTTGGTGGTCTTATATACTTTCGCTACGAGTCTCTTGTGATTTACTGTATCATACGCAGCGGTGAGGTCCACTAGTGCGACACCAGTTATTTGCTTCCTCTCAAACCCGTCCTCGATGTGTTGCGTTAGGTTTAAGATTTGGCCACTACAGGATCTTCCGGGGCGAAAACCAGCTTGTTGCGGAATGAGTATTTCGTCCACAGTTGGTAGGATTCGATCCAGAACCATTCGCTCCATAACTTTGAAGAGATGACAAAGAAGGGATATCGGTCGGAAGCTCTTTGGGTTTGAAGGT
>NW_007457121.1:0-357 GCF_000475195.1 Diaphorina citri | reverse complement strand
TTTTTTTTTTTTTTTTTTGGTTTTAATATTTTTATGCACCTATTTACCAAGTCTTATTTTCTATACTTTGGCGTTTCTTCTTTCCGCCTGCTTTATTCTAATTTTCGATCCAGAATCACAACAATTACCAACTATGTAGTTCAAACTATGACGAGTGATGTAGATGCATTATATGTTTTTAAACAGGAGATTGGCCACCTAATCCACCTATTATTTATTTTCAACATCAGAGTAATCACTAATCAGATGTTGTTGTTGTTGTGGCGGCTTTAGCTTTCACCGAATGGTGATAGCAGAATAAAGAAAAGATGTCTTTTTGTATCTGCTATACACCGGGGTGATGGTCTCTAGCTCTAG
>NW_007457120.1:0-357 GCF_000475195.1 Diaphorina citri | reverse complement strand
TCATGAAAACCATGTTGGGTCATCTCCTATTCCCACCGCAAACTTCTAGATTTTATATTTTACACTCGTATAATATTTATTCGTTTTCGCTTTTTATTTTAAATGTTTTAGCAAAATACGGTCTGCATTTTTTCTTCTTTTGAAGCATGCATTTTCGTAAAATAGGACAGCTATATATGTATTATTGAAATTAAAATAACCTAATCACTGTCTAGTACCTATATTCGATAGACGTCTATTATATTATCGTACCTAGGAGTAGTTAGGTTTTAAAATTGTGTGAACGAAAGCTATAGCAAATAGTTTCGTAGGCAACTCATATAGTGCATATTGTAGATATGTAGATAGTCATTGAGT
>NW_007457119.1:0-357 GCF_000475195.1 Diaphorina citri | reverse complement strand
AAGGATGAAAATCATTGTTGGCATTATAACACCAGAGGCCATAGCCGGAGAGATTGTAAGAAGAGGAACTACCCTGCGAACTCATTGAAGTGTTGGACCTGCGGCGCCAGAGGTCATATCCAGAGCGATTGTAGAAAGCGTCGCCGCTTCGAGACGTTCCTTTCGCGACCAACAACCAGAAGCGAGACCCGAGAGGAGATAGTCAATCCGTCCCAGTCCCAGTCACCAGTAGAGCGGCGTAGCGACGCGGAGGAGACATGCAAACAAGAGGCGGACACAGTCAACCCTGTGGAGTGTGGGCAAGTTCAACCGTCAAGTTGCCCAGAGAACATTCATGTCCATAGTGTGCGTGGCATG
>NW_007457118.1:0-357 GCF_000475195.1 Diaphorina citri | reverse complement strand
AAACAGCAGCAGGCATGTGATGATGTTCATTGTTCTCTGAATTTTTGTAACCCAATTATCACTCTTTCAAATTGTTGCAGAAACCAAGCTGATATTTTGTTATGGAACATAATCAGAAAAGTCCAAGGCTCAAGTGTTTGTTCTGTTGAAGGAAACACTTCCATAATTTTGACATGAACCAAAAATATTTACACCTGAAGACATTATCCTGAGCTTGAATATTGACCTCATCATGGAAGACTTTGATGATGGCTTGTCTGAACCTTGGCCCAAGGAATTTTCTGAACTCAAGGAACTTGAAAAACTGCTGCGTTGCAACATTTGCAAAGATTTCATGAAGACTTCATTGATAACAGG
>NW_007457117.1:0-357 GCF_000475195.1 Diaphorina citri | reverse complement strand
AAAAAAAAAAAAAAAAAAAAAAAAAAAAAAAAAAAAAAAAAAAAAAAAACGCGTTCAAACTAAATGCAAAACGGTTAAGTTAAAACGTAGACCTTCACTTCGTTCGGTCAATGAAGAGCTTCACACCAAATTCTGAGCCGACCTCGTAAATTTCCTCCGTGCATACAGAATGTATCTCCTGTACTTTATCTTATCATAATAATACGTCTCAGAATAAAAAAAGCCAAGGAAAGAGAGGAAATGGAGATAAAGAAGAAGAACAAGAAGAAGAAGGCGTAGAAGAAGAAGAAGAAGAATAATAATAATAAGAAGAAGAAGAGAGAGAGAGAGAAGAAGAGAGAGAGGGAGAGAGGTAGG
>NW_007457116.1:0-357 GCF_000475195.1 Diaphorina citri | reverse complement strand
ATATCGGGGCTACAGGAAACTATTTCCCACTATAAGGAACTTTAATGTTGTCCATCTCCTAGTGACCTTTGAAGTGCCGAATGTGAGGAGACAAAAGAATTTTAATCTTTGTCAGTAGTTCAGTCAGTTCAGTGCTTCAGTGATCTGTAGGACCCTAGAAATCACTATTTTACTGTCTTCTTCTTTTTCGTCGCCATTTCCTGTCAGCCTCCATTTCCTGTCAGCCTCTCAATTAGCCCGGGGGTGATTGCTTTGGCCTGACATTTAGTTTCGACTAAAAAAAAAAAAATCGAGTGGATGTCCTTTGCCCTCAACTTTTTGCTATTACTTATTATTATTATTATTTTTGTTTTAGCA
>NW_007457115.1:0-357 GCF_000475195.1 Diaphorina citri | reverse complement strand
TTTTTTTGTACACAGACCCACAGAACTTTGTGGTTCGTGATTTACTTTAACATAAAATAAATTACAAATTACTTTTTAATACATTAGAAGAAGAGATTTGTGCTCTTTGCAGATACTCATCGGAACCGGCGATGACTCTTTTTCTGTTTTCTACTCTTTTTTACCTGAAAGTTATATCTGTTTTCTATTCTTTTTACCGGAAAGTTATAGTTGGATCTATTGAACTTGCAAAAGCAAGGAATAGAAGAAGATTTAGAATGTACGAGTCCGTATTGTAGAGCAGAGGAACTAGCGGTGATTTAGAAGCAAAAGCTAGTGGGGCGAAAGAAATTAAATCGTTTGGTTCAGGCTGATGTT
>NW_007457114.1:0-357 GCF_000475195.1 Diaphorina citri | reverse complement strand
TGCTTCTTCTTATTCTTATACTCCTCCATCTCTTCCTTCTTCCTTTTCCCATGTCTATGTATTGAACTGCTTCTTCTTCTTCTTCTTCTACTCCTCCATCTCTTCCTTCTTCCTTTTCCCATGTCTATGTATTGAACTGCTTCTTCTTCTTCTTCTTCTTCTACTCCTCCATCTCTTCCTTCTTCCTTTTCCCATGTCTATGTATTGAACTGCTTCTTCTTATTCTTATACTCCTCCATCTCTTCCTTCTTCCTTTTCCCATGTCTATGTATTGAACTGCTTCTTCTTCTTCTTCTACTCCTCCATCTCTTCCTTCTTCCTTTTCCCATGTCTATGTATTGAACTGCTTCTTCTTCT
>NW_007457113.1:0-357 GCF_000475195.1 Diaphorina citri | reverse complement strand
TAGGTGTTTTTTCTAATAGCTAATACTAATAATTTTCCCTCCCTTGTAGAAGATGTAGCTATGATTTCGATCACCTTGTTCATTTTTCAGAACACTTAATCATTTTAAACTCAACGGATTAAAAACGTCGTGTCTATACTCAGTGTCTTTCGTTTGTGGTAGAATATATGTAGGTGTTTTTTCTAATAGCTAATACTAATAATTTTCCCTCCCTTGTAGAAGATGTAGCTATGATTTCGATCAAAAAATTAAAAAGCTTCATTTTGTCATCACTAACCTATGACCAATACTATAGCATTTTACAGTCTCTAGGTTGCACGCTTTTACATGTTGATTTTGGGCAGCAATTTTAATTTG
>NW_007457112.1:0-357 GCF_000475195.1 Diaphorina citri | reverse complement strand
AGCGTTAAAACAGCCGGGCTTGTATGAGAGCCAAAATCTGAATGTGCAAATTATAGAGCTGTTCAAATCATGCCAGTATAGTGTTGGTAAGTAGGTAAACAAGTGTAGAACTCCCTAAAAGTCCAATCAAAACCTGAATCCAATGGAGGTCTTATCATCCCAAAATCAAAGAAAGAAGAATAAGATTGGAGAAAACCACCTGTTTGGAGAATCAACCTTATCTGTTTGGAATAAAGTTTGTCAACTAGACATGCTACCCTCCAAGTTAACAAGGCAAGCTCATGAATTGTTTGTGTTTTATCTCATTTTTCAGAACAATTCACCACTCTTTTCTCACACATCGTGGCTGATTTCATC
>NW_007457111.1:0-357 GCF_000475195.1 Diaphorina citri | reverse complement strand
AGACCTTTAATTTGATATATAGGTCGACCAGGTTTGGATAAGTCCTTCTATGGGGACAGACTGACTGACAGACTGACACCGACCGACAGAAGACACCGAAGCGAATACAATAGTCCGTCCACTATACCTTTTATTATTAGTAATAATAAAGGAAGGACGGACTAAAAAGAAAAAAAAGAAAAAAAAAGAAAAGAAAAGAAAGAAATCTCGCCGCGCAATCCGGAGGGGCAGGTTCAGTAAAAACTGAAGTATTGCATTTTATGACATTAAATATGACATTATGCGTTTCAGACCCCCCAGCTTCACGTCGGACAGCATCTCAGACATTCTGAAAGACGACGAAGGAACCATAAAAGA
>NW_007457110.1:0-357 GCF_000475195.1 Diaphorina citri | reverse complement strand
TTATGCAATGTGCAAAGAAGTTTGTGTATGTTCAGAACGTTCTGAAATATACCAGTTCAATACACAGATTAGCCAGCGGTGTTGTGATTAGCGCGGTGAAAACTTACCTAGGTAGGTACTTATTATGATGACGAAGAAGGAGAAGGAGAACAAGAAGAAGGAGGAGGAGGAAATAGAATAAGAAGAATGTCACAAAGGTAAAACACACGTCTTTAAAAGTCTCGATTTCCAGAGGATTTCACAAAAACCCATTCATCCTTGAGAATAATGCGGATGTCAACATAGAATAGAATAGAATAGAATATACCTTGTTTATCCTGCTGGGATAGGACTGAAAAGTCCCTTTTCCCCCGCAGT
>NW_007457109.1:0-357 GCF_000475195.1 Diaphorina citri | reverse complement strand
TGAAGGTCTATGTTTTAACCCAACAATTTCGCATTTGTTTTAGATGTTTATATGTTTGTTTGTTCCACTATAACTCGCAATTGCCTGGTCCAACTTTAATGAAATTTGGGTTCCTTGAATCAAGGCACATCAATCCTTGAAATTTGGGGTCCCAGAACTGAGCTGTTCCATTTTTGGTTTCCTGGGAAATATCCTTTCAATACTAGTCATAAAAATATATCCTTGTGTTCTTTCTACAAAAATGATTTTGTCAAAAGATCCGAATTCTTGGTAAAGCCAAAAGCCCTAAAGCAATAGGTAAAAAGAAAAAAATATCTTTTGAGTGATTGTAAATGAAACCTATTCTCTGTCCTCTTT
>NW_007457108.1:0-357 GCF_000475195.1 Diaphorina citri | reverse complement strand
GAACGGTTACACCTCCCTATCAACATTAATGTGCCCTAATTTCTCATACTCTCATAGCTACCGTGTCTGGTCCACTCCCTACTCCCCGTACCTATCTTCTTATCTCAAAAGAGAACCACTAGTTGTTTTCCACACAAGCTAGGGTACTCAATATCTTAACAATAATCATAACAAATGTGAGTTTATAAATTCCAACATCAAGGTAGTTATCCCTATCAGATGGAATAAAGACTGTAGATGTGTAATCAGGTGCTGAGTCGACAGAAATCCGAAACGTATACAAATAGAATGTTTTTCTTCAAATAAAATCCACTCAAGATCTGGCTGGGGAGAACATTTCCATTCAACTCATGGTGA
>NW_007457107.1:0-357 GCF_000475195.1 Diaphorina citri | reverse complement strand
AGGAGATAATTTTCAATTTCATTAGAACTTTGTAATCTTTGATCTGTTCTTTTTTAATCAGGGGGGAATTTAGGGTTAGGGCTTCCCTGGCGAGTCTATCTGCCTCTTCATTGCCTGGTATTCCCACATGAGAGGGAACCCAGACAAATTCGAGATGGAACTCTGATCGGTGTTCATGCAGGAGGTTTCTTATTTCTATGGCAATAGGATTCGGTGATAGGACATTTTGTATGGTTTGAAGGGCGCTCAAAGAATCCGAGCAAAGCACAAATCTAGGAGTAGGTACTTGAGGTAAAGTGGATATGATGAAATGGATCGCGTACTGGATGGCTATGAGTTCAGCATTGCATATTGATA
>NW_007457106.1:0-357 GCF_000475195.1 Diaphorina citri | reverse complement strand
CGATACGAAGATCAAGTTGAGTAATTTTTGTTTGCCACATCTTGAAGACTTGATCAAAGTCAATTACTAGGTTTTAAGAAAATTAGATCATTAGGAGAGAATGCCTGTTCAAGCGAAACATTTGCCAAGTTTAATCAGCTTCTACTACTGCTTGACCTTGGTGGAATCGTGGAATAATGAGTTCCATCCTAGTGTAAGATATACGAGTCACTAATGATGAATTTTCCTGGGTTAAATGTGCTTCTTCACCTACTTCTTCAAGTAGAGACACATGTGTGAGTCATACTCATACATCATAATACGCGAGTTGCAGGAAAGTGCGTCTCAGACAGTCTCAATTATCTCAACACACTGACT
>NW_007457105.1:0-357 GCF_000475195.1 Diaphorina citri | reverse complement strand
GGCTTGGGGGTTAGCAAAGACCTTTCATCTGTGTTGGGTTAAACAGCGCCAAGAGGGACAATATTTTAGATGGAGATTTCCGAGTTTAATCCGATCACGCGAAATCATCGGATCCTGATCAGATGTGACGCACCGTCCGTCCGTCAGTGTCATAAGTGGATACTCCATGAAAGTTATCTATGTACACCATTTACCAGAAATCTGCTGATAAGACAACAAGCTCAATTTTCGGATGAACAAGTGTAGACATCACGACACATTTTTAGACGTGTCACTTTTAATGTCTTTTCTTTGTGTTACTATATCACAACTTTGGTGCTCACTGCAGCATTGTAGGATTTTTCCAAATACATATAT
>NW_007457104.1:0-357 GCF_000475195.1 Diaphorina citri | reverse complement strand
TTTTTTAAATAAAAAAGTCTGGCTGGGGGACTTGTAGCCAAAACCAAATGTCAGCCCAAAGCAATCACCCTAGTTCCTAATGGATCACTAAAGTTAAGCAACTTTGAGGTTGGTTGGTATCCTGATGGTAGTAATCGCGTCCTGCTGGGTTGTACATGGGTATAATATATGTTTTAAAATCTGTCACTAGCAGGATCCACAATAGTTAGATGTATATTTTGTAGGCAACTAGCAACATAGGCACCTATTTAACTGTTGGTCATCAATAAATTGACTATTATCGAACAATCTTTACCATTCATCATATATTTTTTCACATAAAGAAATCTAAAACGGTTTCTTCGGATATCCTAACGG
>NW_007457103.1:0-357 GCF_000475195.1 Diaphorina citri | reverse complement strand
TTTGTGTGATGTTGCCGAAGATAATATTGAAACACCTCCGAATACCAAACTATTCGACCATGTGTTGTGAGTTTCTATGGTTTTTAATGGTTATTTTATGTACCAATGGTACATTGTACCATGCTATAGGTACCTACTTGCTGAACTATGAGTAAGTACTGGACTTCAAGTATGAAAAGTTTTATTACAGGGAGTGAGAGGGAGATATCACTATAGGTATGTATGTACGTAGTTGGGTTCCAAAAGTTTCCGGCCAGACCTAGATCGAATAGGAAACTGCAAAATCTGACATGGCTATTTTTTAACAAAGTCTTCCCTGACATCAATATACTTATTGGATCGCCTAGGTACCATAAC
>NW_007457102.1:0-357 GCF_000475195.1 Diaphorina citri | reverse complement strand
AATATTTATTAGATTAATGCCCTAGCTTTAATTTTTATTTAGGAAAGATTTTAAGTATTCCAGTGAGTACCTACTTTATTATTTCCTTTTTCTCTATTCATACATCGCATCATTCATAAGAGTCTCTTACTTCTTTTCAATCCTCAGCTCAAAATTTGCATGAAACATTTATTTTGTCTTTGAGGATATCAAATACGATTATACGATTTATTTCATCACCTTCTTCCGACTTTGTAACTTTTCAAAAAAATATTTTCCTCCTTGATGGAAACAACTAGCTAATTAATTTGTAATAATACTATAAATGCTGTTTATTTCTTCATCTTTCTTTTCTGTCTTCTTCTTTCCCCCCCCCCC
>NW_007457101.1:0-357 GCF_000475195.1 Diaphorina citri | reverse complement strand
GTCCGCAGCTATTCGGTTGACAAGTTCCCAGCCAACTTTGTCCAGTGACCTAAACTCGTGGGTCAGCCAGCGCAGCGGTCATAGCAATAAGATTTCAGTTTTAGGTGGATCACTGAAGTTAAGCAACGTTACACGTGGTTAATTTCTGAATACACCATCTGATCGGGATGATGGGTGACCATCTGGGGAATCGCGTGCTGGCTTTTCCCAACCCCATGCACTCTGGCTGGGTGAGGTTAATGTGCGGAGGCGGGTAGCTTTTGTCGTCGAATTTCTACGTAGATTTGTAGAAGATTATGATTTGGGCTATCCCTACACCTAATTAAATCTCTATAAAATTATAATTCTAATTAAAAA
>NW_007457100.1:0-357 GCF_000475195.1 Diaphorina citri | reverse complement strand
TCACAATAAAATTAGAACAATGTGAAATTAATTAACTGAATTAATTAACTGAATACGCCACATAAACACATACATATGTTAGTGATTGTACTTTGTCAGCTCATAATGACAAAGAAATACACATGAGCTATGACAAAGAATGTGTATAAGTACAAATATAACCAGACTCAGAATGTATGCAATATGCATGATCATTGATCAACATAAACTGAGAACTTGCTAATAAAAACTGGACATTAATTTCTCGAAAACTAAAAGAATATTGGATAATGAGGAGAAAGTAATACATACAGTTAAAATTACAATGAAAATACCTACTAGAAAATACAACATACAAAAGAATTAGATATAACGAAA
>NW_007457099.1:0-357 GCF_000475195.1 Diaphorina citri | reverse complement strand
GTGAGAGTAAACTATGAAATTTTGAAGTGAATTTGACACATCCACTAATCTGAGCGCACGACAGTGCTCCGCGCGGGGAAAAGTTATGCTTGGTCCCCTTTGTATGGGTCAACGGGTCAACCACTAGTATTTTCTACATCGGAATAGGGAAATAGGAGATGACAAGAAGAATGTTTGTAGTGTGTGCTCTAGTGGACCAAGATGTCCAGTCCCTGAATAGTCTGATGATCCGAATAACAGTCAAAAGTTTCTGTTCAGTCTCTCTGATGTAGTTTATTTTATCTACAGGGGGCTAAAATCTCTTACAGCCTCAGTAGGTACCTATCTCACATAACTTAACATCTCAAAATAATAATA
>NW_007457098.1:0-357 GCF_000475195.1 Diaphorina citri | reverse complement strand
GGCATTGTTCTATGTTTTATCTATGAAGGAACTTTTGTGTACAATAGCTCCCGGTCTAAATTAATCACCAAATCGTTTCTCCCTCTCTCAATCAGGTATCTACTTTTGTGATGGTTTTTTGTTAACAAATTTCGATAAAAGACGTTCTTTCCTTTCCTTATGTGGGCATTTGGTGTTCATAAGTAAAACCGAATAAACTTGAAAGATAATGTAGAATTGACATCTCCACTAATAATGTAGATAATGTAGAATTGACATCTCCACTAATATGTCTTCCGTTGCGCATTGCATACTCAAATAATAACACGGCGTTCATAGAAATTACCATATTGCTTTCGTTGTGCTAAGTTTTCAGTA
>NW_007457097.1:0-357 GCF_000475195.1 Diaphorina citri | reverse complement strand
CTTGAAAATACAATGATCTTCTTCAGCCTAATCTCCAGAAGAACGAAACGACAAAGTATGGCACATTGCATACACACAGCAATTTTCAGGCATTCATACAAAATGGTCCTTTAAAGATAAGAAGGAATTGGTGCCTGAAGTAAGTATTTTCCAAGATTGTACATACAGAAGTTTCCTCCTGGTAATTCTAAAGGTAATTTCAGACGGTTAAGGTAGGAAATACCTAGGTAAGAAATAAATAAGTAGGTAGGTACCTACTTCTATTTTAGTTCATGGTACCTTTGGGTCTACTTAGTGCTGCCACCTAGACAGTGAAAGTAGAACTACAAGAAATGATGACGTATTAACTTTTGTTTA
>NW_007457096.1:0-357 GCF_000475195.1 Diaphorina citri | reverse complement strand
ACCCTGTTTATGGTGTCTTGAAAGAATCTAATGAGATTTATTCGCAACTAATTTTATACAGCGAAGAAACTTCTATTTGTTTTTAAATTCTGATGAGAGGCTGCACACTGGACCCGTGTGAGGAGGGTTTTCAAAGGTACGAAGACAGGTGTAGAGACGTTAGATGAGGTATTATTATTATTACACAATTGGATCAAACTTTATTTACAGATGATGGTAATAAAAAGTATATACATATAAATACAAAATAAAGTTTGATCAAGGGTGGGGTTAATGCCTATGGCATTCTCCACCATGAGTTAAGGTGTGTCCAAACATAGCCGACCGGCCGTCGATCAACGAGGTGAATCTATGTTG
>NW_007457095.1:0-357 GCF_000475195.1 Diaphorina citri | reverse complement strand
TTGCTTAATCCGCGAATTAAACTGAAACCAGTCTACATAGTTAGCTTGGTTGGTAGCGCGTCTGCCTTGTAAGCGCTGGGCCGCGGGTTCAATTCCCGCCCGGGGCGGATTTTATCCTGAACGGATAACGTTCGTTCTCGGAAAGGCTGGCTTTCTCCTATAAGACCCCCCCTTTGTTACAGTTCAGATTATCAAACCTCTATTTACAAGACTATTCGATAGGTACCTAAATGACCTACACAGGTAAAAATTAATCCTACAGATGAAACTAAAGAAATAAAAAAAAAGCTAATAAATAATCGAACTAGTAAAAAACCTACTCCTATTACAAGAGTACAACATCTGAAGCCAGGAAAC
>NW_007457094.1:0-357 GCF_000475195.1 Diaphorina citri | reverse complement strand
TGACATTTACCAGCGGTATGGCATTCCGCGTGGCGCTTTATTGCCTCTGCCGTACCGTGTGAACATGAGAGTAAAATGCGAACCATTGGAAGTTCCTATGAAAGCATTTTCTAGAGCAGTGCTTCTCAATCCTTTCAAGGGGCATTTCCCTGAATGAGCCTGGCTACATAAGTAGTGCTTTATTTAAAATTTATCAGCTTAGAACAAGTTATTTCATTACTTACTAACAGTTTAGCTCCTTTCAGGCTATCATCAGGCAGGGTACTAACAGGCTATCAGCATATTATGCTACCATTTTTATTTCGCAGGAAAATATTCTGTTATCAAATGCTCTTTGATGTCATTTACCCCTGGTTG
>NW_007457093.1:0-357 GCF_000475195.1 Diaphorina citri | reverse complement strand
ACAAAAAGAACTTGGTAGCACTGGACTTTTTAGGATCGAAATACAAGATCTTATGACTATGGTTGTAGTAGAAATGTTGCAATCGAGATCGAGATGTTGTACCTATATTTTACCTATTCAGGTCTCTTTTTACTTTCCTTATCCTATAGGAAGGAAAGTAATGTAATCGGGTCAAAATTTCGATGGTCAGTTTTTAGTGCCAAAACACGTTTTGAGGTCCCTAGAGCCTAAATACAAAGTTTCAGCCATTGGTCCGTGTGTGTGTCTGTCTGTCTGTCTGTCTGTGTGTCTGTCTGTCTGTCTGTCTGTCTGTAAACAAAATATCTCGAGAACGGTAAGAGCTAGAGACTTGAAATT
>NW_007457092.1:0-357 GCF_000475195.1 Diaphorina citri | reverse complement strand
GCGGCAATATTCAACACTAAAAACTTCATACAGGGTTGTCAAACGTAACTAACAGTAGGGACACATTTTTCTCCAACAATATTAGATATTAAAAACAAGCGAATTACAAAGCAAACAAAAATAAATATAAAATGAATTTTAAAAATTGCCGCCGGGACAGCTCTCTCACGTCATCCCAGCTCATCTCAGCCCAGTACATAAACACGGCCTAAATTACGCCAAAAAGCGGCAAAATACCGTCAAGCGTTGCACCGACCTTAACCAAAAGTTTCGTGTCGTATCCTTGTCACATTTGACAACTGCATACCAAATTTCAAGTCTCTAGCTCTTTCCATTCTCGAGATATTTTGTTTACAG
>NW_007457091.1:0-357 GCF_000475195.1 Diaphorina citri | reverse complement strand
ACTTCCTCGAGATCTCGAGAACAGCGGAGATGAAATTCTAAACTCAACATGAAATCGACCTCAAAATAGTGAACAGATGATGGAAGATATAGACGGACGAAACTTGATAAAGATGAACGAAGAGATGGAAAAAAGAAAAGAACGAAAGAAAAGAGAGTGATGAGAAAAAAAGATCAAGAAGAGAAAAGGGAAGAAGAACAAGAGGATAATACCCATGATGAAACCTTTGTGTAAAAAGTAAATAAGGAAACAAGCGAAGAGATACTTGAGCTGGCTATTGATATGAAACTTGTAAAGAGAAATATTATGAACAAGAGCAAACGGCAAAGAGAAAGTTTCTCACGAAAAGAAATAGAA
>NW_007457090.1:0-357 GCF_000475195.1 Diaphorina citri | reverse complement strand
ATGCGGATGGCTAGTATCTACAGATTTGATATTAGCCTGGAGTTTCTCATAGCAATTCACAAGTGGATGAACGCCAGCTGATGGTCCTTCTTGTTTAATGGTGTAAGCCAGCTCGATCTGAGGATATAGAAGGAAATATTTAAAATTAGTATTAGACATATTCTCACAACTAGAGAAGCCATTTCAAAAGACACCCATAGCAAATAATATTTACAATGGAGTGTGGGATTGATATCCGGATAGTAGCACATCCAGACTCACTAAAATCCATTCTCTCCCTATTAGGGTCCCGACAAGTAGATGTATAATGTATTGGGAGAATGACCCAATGGCCAAGTTCCCGACATTTGAAAACAA
>NW_007457089.1:0-357 GCF_000475195.1 Diaphorina citri | reverse complement strand
GAACTTTCCTTTTGGAAACTGAGGTTGTGGTTATGTATGGGGCTGAGATAGGCCATTCCCGTCCTTTCTTGGCGTGTAAAAAATGATGTGGTAACTTAACACAACCTTCATGAGCGTGTAAAGTTGGCGGGAAATTCGAAATTTTGATTTTTTTTCTTTTTTTTTTGACAACTTGTAGGTACAATCTGAATTCATTTTTTACTTTTCATCTCGAGTTTGCACGTTTATATTATACTTTTCATTTATATTAGATATTACAAACAAACGAATTACAAAGCAAACAAAAATAAATATAAAATAAATTTTAAACATTGCCGCTGGGACAGAGGGTTAGAAAAAAAAAACCAACACTCCCAC
>NW_007457088.1:0-357 GCF_000475195.1 Diaphorina citri | reverse complement strand
GAAATAAAGGAAACTTTTTTATGTGAAAACTTGGCCGCTTCTTTTCACATTCAGTGTTTTTTGAGGGGATATCATAACTTTTTGTTGAAATTCCAGCGAAATAGCGACGCATATAAGCCTGATGAAATTCCAAAGCCACGGAACTTGTTGTGATAAACAAAACGGCTTTCTTTTTCTCTCCACAAAAAAAAACACCGATTGTGTTATTAGTTTTGTGTATATTCTGGGGATCAGGTCTTCGGATCAATTATTTAAGTCTTTCTTTTGTTAGCTTCATGAGGCCTTGGGATCAATAATCAAAAAGTCTTTCTTCTCTCATCATCAGGCCCGGACATCAACTTCTACACGCCGGCCCTG
>NW_007457087.1:0-357 GCF_000475195.1 Diaphorina citri | reverse complement strand
GGGACAAAAGGGGACAGAGGGACGGCTATTTTACTTCCCGTTCGTTTAATTGAAACGCTACCTGCAGGTTTTACAAGGGTTTTTTCCCCATTTGATATTATTTGCTAAGTGTCTACCCGTTGTTGCTACTTGTATCAATATGTTCCAAATTGAATCATGTCTGGTAGAGTCGATGTCCTAGTAAGTGGATTGAAATTGAAAAGAGCAATATAGGTACTTTGTCAATCAAATTCAATCTCGAAATGAGGTCATGCTGCTCCCAATAACATGCTGTAGAAATATTTTATTTTTTATTATTACATTTTTAGGTGAAAATAATAATAATAATAATAATAATAATAATAATAATAATAATAA
>NW_007457086.1:0-357 GCF_000475195.1 Diaphorina citri | reverse complement strand
CAGGTGCAGTCAAAGTGTATTGCTGGCTTGCAAAGAATAACAAGTTTTATGAACGCCGGGTAACTTTCGAGGTAAGCAATGTGCAGTGTTTGTCAAATTTTAAAAAAAGTTCCTACCTATAATAAAAGGTAGGTATATAGGTACTTAAACCTAAATACCTACTTACCTACCAGTGATTAATGTTAGATACTGTGGATATTTTCAAATTTTCTCTGTCGTGATCACGAAATATTAGGTAGGTACACAAATAATTTAAGGTCAAATTAAAGGCCAAGGACATTGGAAAATAATTGTTAACATTTTTAAAAAGGTTTTAGAGGTAACTGTGCTGAGGTCTTATCGTCCTGAATCGAAGAG
>NW_007457085.1:0-357 GCF_000475195.1 Diaphorina citri | reverse complement strand
TATCTCCCGAAGTAAGCAGTACTCGGTTATTGTAGGTAAGTACCTTCACCTCCTCTCTGCAATGAAATAAGCTCATTTTCATTCCACCATCAGAAAGAGAAATACTAAAAGAACCTTAAAGAGAAATACTAAAAGAATCTTTAACGAGATGTAAGAATGACAGTGAATGTTGAAAAGCACTTTACCATTTCCCTAGAATTTCAATTCTTTACTTTTTTAACAGTAGGGAACAAAGCAAGAAAATAAATAGACTATTTTTTGTTTATTTTTCAATTTTTGTTTTGTAATTAATATTCTCGGGCATGACGGCTTTGTTTAGATGGGAAAGTGTATGCAAACTCCACCAATCAAGAAAGA
>NW_007457084.1:0-357 GCF_000475195.1 Diaphorina citri | reverse complement strand
GCCCCGGACGGGAATCGAACCCGCGGCCTAGCGCTTACAAGGCAGACGCACTACCAACTAAGCTAACTAGGCTGGCAGGTGGTAATTTTGGTCACAAGAAATTTTTTTTAAAGAGGTTTGATAGACGGTACTGTAACAACGGAGGTCTTCTCGTCCCAGAATCTAAGAGAGAAGGAGGACAGGATAGAAGAAAGCCGGCCGTTCCGAGAACGAACCTTGTCTGTTCAGGATAAAGTTGTCCCTGCGCGGAAATCGAACCCGCGACCTAGCCCTTACAAAGCTAGTGCGCTAGGTACCTTCCAAGCTAAACAGGCTGGCTTGAACAAATTTAATGATCAATTAATACCATAATCTCTT
>NW_007457083.1:0-357 GCF_000475195.1 Diaphorina citri | reverse complement strand
TCCCCAATCTATCACCTCTGTGGACGTAAACACCAGGGGACCACACCCCGTCACCTCTAACATACTGTAATGATCTGCTGACTCAACTCCCAGCGTATGAAATCTGAAATGTAATCAGCATATTATAATCTATGTAGACGTTTACACCACACCCCGTCACCTCTAACATACTGTAATGATCTGTTGACTCAACTCCCAGCGTATGAAATATAAAGTCAGCAGCGAAAATCATAACATCTACTGATTTTTACAAATAAATGTACATAAGGACAAATAAATATTGCAAATATTTTAACGGGTTACTTTCTGGTGTTCTCGTGTTGACCCAGCACCTAAATGGGAAGTATTGTGTCTCTT
>NW_007457082.1:0-357 GCF_000475195.1 Diaphorina citri | reverse complement strand
ATGTTAGACGTGGCTAGGCTAGGCTAGGTTATAGTATTTACCTTGGTAGGTAGAGATGGTAGTTCCAGGGGACAAGGGCAGAGTTGGTACGTAGTTCTAGAGTATCAGTTAGTTCCATGTTAGACGTGAACTTACCAAAAACTTACCCAATGATGTTATTATGGTATTTTTCACTCGGAAATGTTCGGAACTTACCAAAACTTACCCAATGATGACATTACGGCATTTTCACTCGGAAATGGTCGGAACTTACTAAAACTTACCCAATGATGTTACTAAGGCATTTTTCACACGGAAATTATCGGAACTTACCAAATCTTACGCAATAATGTTATTATGGTATTTTAAACTCGGGAA
>NW_007457081.1:0-357 GCF_000475195.1 Diaphorina citri | reverse complement strand
CTTGGCCCGTGCTTGTACTGTGACCCCGCCTCCTCTTCCCCCCCCCATTCTGATTAGTGCATACTTCGCCCCGCCTTCTGTCCGTTTTTTCTTTCCATTCTCATTGGTACATGTACATGCTTGTTTTTGACCCCGCCTTCTGCCTGTTTTTTTCTTTCCATTCTGATTAGTGCATACTTCGCCCCGCCTTCTGTCTATTTTTTTCTTCCCATTCTGATTGGTGCATGCTGCGCCCCGCCTTCTGTCTATTTTTATTTTAATTTTGATTGGTGCATGCTTGTATTTTGATACCGCCTCCTATTTTTTATTTCCATTCTGATTGGTTCGTGCTTGTTTTTGACACCGCCTCCTATAATT
>NW_007457080.1:0-357 GCF_000475195.1 Diaphorina citri | reverse complement strand
ATAATAATAATAATAATAATAATCAGTACATAACTTCCTTTTATTTGTAGAGATTCTTCAATCTCGAGGTAATTGGTTTCATTGTAGAGTCTTCTTGACTTGAGGTAACTGGTAACTGAAATGTGCAAAAAACATAAACATTGAAAAATAATATAAACATTGAAAAATACATATATACATAAACATTGAATTATATAAACAATACTGTGAATAAACATTGTGAAATAAACATTTATAAACATTGCCAATCGCAATCATTGAAGTGAAAGACATTCTGTTAAAGTTGGGCAGACCAGATGAGTGGCCAGTCGGGGGGCTTACCCCCCCCTATTGATCCAGTGCGGTTACAACACCCCC
>NW_007457079.1:0-357 GCF_000475195.1 Diaphorina citri | reverse complement strand
CTAATGTAAGTAATACTCACTTGCTTTCTTAGTAATGAGATCCTCAGGGAAGTGAAAATCTTGATCAAAGTCTGTCTCATCAATAGTTCTCTTGTGACTGAGACTAGTGGGAACTTTAGATTGTAGCGATGAAGATAAATTGGGAGTGAGGTCAATGACTTGAGAGCTAAATAGTTGCTTGCACTTAAGTGGTGCTGGTTTAGATTTGCCCTTTGGTGATTTGCCTTCTGATGATTTGAGGTCAATGACTTCAAAGCTAAATGGTTGCTTGGACTGAAATGCCACTGGTTTAGATTTGCCCTTTGGTGACTTGTCTGTTGGCAATTTGACTTTTGGTGATTTGTCTGTTGGTGATTT
>NW_007457078.1:0-357 GCF_000475195.1 Diaphorina citri | reverse complement strand
GTTAGCCTAGTGGTAAAGCATTTGCTTGTCATCTATGTAGATGTAGAAGGTCTCGGGTTTCATTCTCAAAGTCGATAATAAAATGTACCCTTATTTTGCAACGTGTTACTTTCTGGTCTAATCAGAGGTATACTACTGCTACTGCACGATGGGCATTGGGCATACTACGACACAGGCCACATGAATCTAGTGTAGCTGTTACCTATTTCATCTATGGTTTTTTTTTTGAACGGGCTAGTATGCACTCATCAATTTTTCGTCAGCAGAATTATCGGGTAGCGTCTTAGCTGTAAATAGATTGACACAGCCCTTGTTGAGACCGCTTTGGTAAAGAGACTTTTCAGTCCTATCCCAGCA
>NW_007457077.1:0-357 GCF_000475195.1 Diaphorina citri | reverse complement strand
TCAACGTAATTTAATGCAATTAATTAGAAATAACAGGAGAAGATAAAATTGAAGAAATCACAAAATTTAGCCATATTTGAGAAGACATATCTCGCGAGAAAGTAGCTTCGTCACTTTTTCTGAAGCGTGTGGGGAGGTGTTTACGCATCGTGTGAAGTGTCTTCCAAAGAGGAAAAAATCAAGGAGGTTTAAATTGAGTGGATTGTGCAAAATTTACGTTGTGATTTACGCGCGGATTTAAAAATTTTCGCGGTTCGTGTTTGAAGTTGAAGCATGCTTAAACATTTTGGTTGCAGACCCAAGGAAAAATGAGAGCTCAAAAAATACATTATAGGAGGTACCTATCTGTTTTTTTTT
>NW_007457076.1:0-357 GCF_000475195.1 Diaphorina citri | reverse complement strand
TTATTTGGAAACCAAAGACCACATAAGTCGCTCTTATAAGAGCGGAAGAGAGAGAGATAGAAAAGGACAGATAATAAGCTTCTGATAGAGAAAGACAGAGAGAGAGAGAGAGAAAGAGAGAGAGAGCGAGAGAGAGACAGACACGAAGACAAGGAAAAAAGAGAGAAAGTAGAGAGAGAGAGAGAAAGGAGATAAAAATAAGGTGGAGAGAGAGAGAGATAAAGAGAGATAAAGAGAAAGGAAAAAGGAGGGAAAGTGAGGAGAGAGAGAGAAAGACAGAGAGAGAGAGACAGAGAAAAAGAGGCAGAAGGAATAAGACTGTATAAAGAGCTTAAGGTTTTATTGTTAAGGAAAGTT
>NW_007457075.1:0-357 GCF_000475195.1 Diaphorina citri | reverse complement strand
CATATTGCACCCAATGTCTGCCGGGCACTCGGTCGAGGAACTGCTTACGAGGTATTGTTGTCTCTTGATTATTTTTTTTGTTCTAATCTAGAAATGCAAAGTATGTAGATTACTAGATTAGTCTTGATTTATTTAATGGTCCTTCGGGCCGGATCTTAATTTTTGGTCCTCCAGGCCAGATTTTGAATTTCGGTCCTTCGGGCCAGATTTTAATTTTTTGGGCCTCCGGGTCGGATTGAGCATTTAGAAGGACAAAATGTAGCCCGTTTGATTATATATTATTTATCGACGTCCAGGCTTGGATTCCTAACCGAAGGGCTGTTGGTTCGAATCCAAGCAAGAAGGTGGAAAACTAAG
>NW_007457074.1:0-357 GCF_000475195.1 Diaphorina citri | reverse complement strand
ACCCCCCCCCCTTCGTCCAAAAGGGACTGCGTCCCGCTTTGGGCCAAAAAAATTATGGTCACCATATTCAATGGAGCGGTTGCAATTGGGTAAAAATTATTAATATAAGGTCGATTTATACTTAAAAAGTTGTGAAAAATCCAAATATGAGGTCAAAACTCCGAAAAAGTAACATTAAAAGGTCGAAAATTCAAATTTTAACTACCGTTCTAATAAAATAAAAGTTCAAGGAGTCGTGACGTCAGTTGACGAAATGCGTTGAAACGCATGCACACAAACAAACGAAGCGGGAGGAGTCATGAACTTTGACGTCAATGCGACATGGTCGACTATGTGTGGATACACTTTAGGGGAAAT
>NW_007457073.1:0-357 GCF_000475195.1 Diaphorina citri | reverse complement strand
TGTTGGTCTGATAGAAGATGATCGTCGGATCGAGACCTGTGGTGGGTAAAGAAGTTGTCGGTAAAATGGGGAGTTTTTGAGAGATATTGCAAATGAGTCATATTGTTTCAGGAAAATGACCCAATTCCTTAATTTTGCATTAATAAATAACATAATTATTTTAGTGACATCAGTCTCTTCTTTGCTTTATTTACCATGGTCCACTTTTGTGGCCCAAATAGAGCAGTATGATAATAGATATATTTTGTAGGAACGATCTACGTACCCGTGATTCGACCTAATTTTCGGCCCTTCTCGACGTAGTTGGCCGTCAGGCCTGCAATATGGGCGCCGATACTCCAGCCTAGGAGATGAAGC
>NW_007457072.1:0-357 GCF_000475195.1 Diaphorina citri | reverse complement strand
TATTCGGATGGATGATCACATCTGGGTGATCCCTAGCTGTTGATTTTTCTCGGCCCCACTCAAGCTTTAAGAGTTAGTGAGAGGAGGCATGTAATTTGTTGCCGAATGGAGGGTACCTAAAACCCTCGTGACTAAATGACAGTTATTCATTGACAAGCAATAGTGAGATTTGTAAGGAGGCATTTGGTTGAATGCTAAATTTGAGGATAGGCTCATAGAAGATACTTACTAGCAGGACAGTCGGGATGGTTACCCGTGGCTACATTCTGAGCAAAAGCCTTCTCCTCACTCCATCTGGGTGAATTGATAGAGGCACACACTCCGTTATGCTTGTCCCAGGCACAATATGGATCCTGC
>NW_007457071.1:0-357 GCF_000475195.1 Diaphorina citri | reverse complement strand
CATCAAATAGAGAGTCTATGTTCTAAGACTAAAAGAACGTCTAATGTTGTGGTATACATTACTAAAAACTTCAAAGTTCCTTTGAGCCACAGTGTTCTTTACAATGCGCTAGTGCGCTCTCGTTTAGAGTATTGTTCTGAGGTTTGGGGAGATCTTGGGGTTGTGTCTACTCAACGCATTGAAAATGTTCAAAAATCTTTCCTTAGGCTATTAACATACAGGAAATATGGGCGTTCTCAACGTTATGAGGAATCTATTAGAACCTATAACCTTACATCTTTAAAGCCTAGGAGAATGTTCAAAGAGCTATGTTTTATTTATAAACTTCTAAACTGTAAGATCGACTGTAGCTACTTA
>NW_007457070.1:0-357 GCF_000475195.1 Diaphorina citri | reverse complement strand
TCATGAAAGTAAGGGGCTTCTAAACAGGGGTAGAGCTCTCTCGTTTGGTTTGTAGTAAAAAAAGAAGACCTCATTTTCTGTAAAAAGTGTTATTACCTTCTATTCAATCTGTCCTTTCAACTATATTTTAATTTAACCTTTTAATCTCACAAAATAATAAGTTGGGGTAGCTATCTTCCTAGATTTCGTATATTCACGTGTATGAGTACTTTGCTTTTGTTGAATGTGTGAACATTTTGCACCTTAATAAGTAGAAAAGAGAAAACAACAACTTCTAATTTAGGGAAAATGACGGGAGCATATTGCGGGAGCATATTCCTTGTATTCATGTAGTATACGAACATATTTTCACCATAT
>NW_007457069.1:0-357 GCF_000475195.1 Diaphorina citri | reverse complement strand
GACTAGACTTGGACTCGAACCACCAACCTCCAGATCCAACTGAGGTTCGTAAAAAAAAACTTGCAATTCACTTCGATCGTTCAATTAACCCATTATCTGGTCTGTGTCTCGACCCAGTGATCATTTCAATGGTTGAGGTCGCAGTCTTGTGATCAATGGACCCCAAGGTCACTGCAGGGGGGAATTAGCGATAATTTTCAACCACCTACCAACCGACCTATCTGTAATCTGTTTGTTTTTTGTTGTGGTTTTTCATTGGACGATGCATCTTTGTTGGTGACCAATCAATTAACTAACTGCTCTGCACGCGATCTTTTTATTTTATGACTATAATTTAATTCCTTCAGTTTTTTTTTT
>NW_007457068.1:0-357 GCF_000475195.1 Diaphorina citri | reverse complement strand
ACTGGAAGTCTCCTTCAAAAGAAAATTGATATAATATTCTTTTGCAAGAAAAGAAATTTGAGCAGGTATAGATAGGTATAACAAGACTTGAGTTTTAGGGTCTAGTGACGTCAGAACATAAATATTTTCCGCAATAAAATGACCATGAAATTCAGGAAATAATGCCACTAACTTGCCCACTTGGATTTAAAAATTCCAGAGGTCTCCTAAGATTAAGAGAACCATACGATTATCAACAGAAAGCTAGAATTTTTCAACAGAACATTTTTTTCTGGATACCAGTCTCATTTTAGAAGTACCTATGTATAAACAGGTGTATTCTATTCCATCCTGTAAAAACAACTCCTAAATTTATGT
>NW_007457067.1:0-357 GCF_000475195.1 Diaphorina citri | reverse complement strand
GTGGAAAATTTTGTGGAAAAAAAAAAAAAAAACATGAATGTATAATTGTATATGTATGCCCCAGGTATAGTTTATGCCGAGTTTGAAATTCGTGTGTACACTTTTAACGTCTTTATTTATTACTTTTTGATTGTACTTAATCGCGTACAGAGCTCGATTTGATTTATGTATATTTCATTTGTGAGTTAGAGTTAATGGTTTGTTTTGTTTGGCCTGTATTTTAGCTCCTGTCCGGTGCCCTTCTTTTTTTTACGCATTTTTCGCTCTTTTTGTCAAATGTTTTGAGGTGGACTTCGTTTGTCCATTCTTATATTTTGACCTAGATATTTGAAGGAATCAACTCTTGTTTTTGGTAAA
>NW_007457066.1:0-357 GCF_000475195.1 Diaphorina citri | reverse complement strand
ATAATAATAATAATAATAATAATAATAATAATAATAATAATAATAATAATAATAATATTCTTGGCCTCTGTAAGTTTGAAGGACCTTCAAACTTGTATCGTGTATCCAACCGCAGTTCAATATTAATAGCGCCGACATTAATATGTTTAGCGGTATTTTGTAACTAGATGGCCATCTTCAAAGATTTTCTTTCCTTTCAACAAAATGTTTAATATCGTCTCCTAACAAGCTGGGTCCATGCCTCCGGGAATTTTTTAGCCCGTAGATTATTCGATCGTGGTAAAAAAAATCTGGTGTGAACATCACACGACTTTCCTTATCCTATTGAATGATGCTTATTTGAGTGTTCTTTTACCC
>NW_007457065.1:0-357 GCF_000475195.1 Diaphorina citri | reverse complement strand
AAAAAAAAAAAAAAAAAAAAAAAAAAAACGGAGGAGATTAGCATAGAAAAGAAACCCAAGAAAACGAAAGAAAAAATCCTCTAGAAGAAAGAAAAGTAGCGCTAAAAATATAGCGAAAAGTATAAAGCAGAATATTCGTTTACAAAGATTGGGTATAAAATCCTCCCCCGTACTCAAAGCTTGAAACGATTTTACATATTTACTCTTTTCTTGTATTAAATTTATTTTGCGAAACAGTACAGAGGATTTAGAAAAATGTGTACGAGCATGTGTAACCATCACGTCGGAAGCATTTCATGTGATCTCTTGCGTTTTTTTTTTTTTTTTTTTTTTGAACCAAAGTTTTTGCTAATGTTT
>NW_007457064.1:0-357 GCF_000475195.1 Diaphorina citri | reverse complement strand
GAGGCTGATACCGAATTGAGATTGTTATCCGACAAGCAAAATTTCGAATAAGGCATTTCGAACTGGATAATAAGGCAAGAACCAAGATTAGTTTACAGGAATCAAAATTTTAAAAATTAAAAAGGCTATTTACGAAAAAAATCACCAATCAAACAATGTATAAAACCGTACCCAATCACTATAGAATCATCGACTATGACAAAATAATATGATGTAGGTAGTAGGAGTATTTCATGCTCAAGACGAATTCGATATTTAATTAAATCCGATGTCAATTTGTCAATCAGATAAGGTCCTGGTATCTGATAGCGAGACCCCGATTTATCTCCAGTAGTTTGCATGGAAACTGAATGCAAC
>NW_007457063.1:0-357 GCF_000475195.1 Diaphorina citri | reverse complement strand
CTAGGTCGTGGGTTCGATTCCCGCTTGGGTCGAATTTTATCCTAAACAGATAAGGTTCGTTCTCAGAACAGCTGGCTTTCTCTTATCTTGTCTACCTCATCTCTTTGTTTTTGGAATGAAAAGACCTTTTAGCAGTAACAGTGTTCTCTCTGTCAAACCTCTGAAAAAAAGACGTATAGTTGTCAGAAAAAAAAAACAATGTCAATGAAATAAAATACCATACTTACTTATCAATAAACTAGTGGATTTCGCCCTGTTACTATTCCAAGTACGTGTGGAGTCAGCTTGAAAAATAAACAGTGCACTACTCGTATGGACGAGGCGTGTAGGGAACAAAAACGAGGACACAACGAACTC
>NW_007457062.1:0-357 GCF_000475195.1 Diaphorina citri | reverse complement strand
TTTTGTTAAGACATCTATTGTTTCGCGGTTCTGAGAATGATTTTGCTGAAAGGTAAAACCCAAGTACCTACGTAATTAGTACCTACATGAATGTACGTAGCTTCGTAGGTATTGAATGTTCAAATAAAAATATCTACTTTAAACTAGGACTGTGTTCCATTGCAAACGTCACACTTTTCATTTACCAAAAAAGTTATGACCTGATATTTTAGGAGATAATAAATTAAATCTTTGGATAATCATTATAAATGCAATTTCTTACCTACCATGCTGGCACCAGTCGCTATGCGCATTTATATGTCATAACTACTCATTTTCCTCACGAGGCTGAGTGGGCCCCGCAACAGCCAGTCACGG
>NW_007457061.1:0-357 GCF_000475195.1 Diaphorina citri | reverse complement strand
TATTATTCTTCGTGATCAAATATTTAAAGCTCGTTTCTATTGTATAACAAATTCTATTCATATTCAAGAGTCCTCAATTTATAGTCAATCAGTTACACAATGTTGGATTGTTGGACAAGCAATAAAATAGCGTTGACAATTAGAATGCCTAATTGTCGCAATTAACTATTGTCCGCAGAAATTTTAAAGTCCACAAGAATACGTGAATACAGGTACGGTCGCAGTGTCGTGGGATTTATTTTTTACTTCCGAGACGCAAAGAGCTTTGAATTAAAAATGTACAACCAGTTTAATACGGCGATCTCCATGTTGTAAATTTGGTTGTTTGCGTTTTGTAGACAAAAATTGACTGACGTT
>NW_007457060.1:0-357 GCF_000475195.1 Diaphorina citri | reverse complement strand
GTACTGACTTTCCCAGTTTTTGAGTTGCTCTGTGTCTTCCAGACAGGATATTTAGGGTTGGATCCAGTCATTAGAAACTACTGTTTATGATGATCCAGGGATGAATACACTCCATATTTTGATGGCAGTTACTTTATGATGGCAGTTAACAGTCACTCCATAATCTCCATATGTTTCGGGTTGATTTTTTGCTGGATTACCTCTGGATTTCTTGTAAGACTTAGCCTAGTCTACATTGCACTTTGGTTTGTTGCACAAATTGTTTAAAGGATTTTCATTTTTATTGTTTACAAAACTTCAATTCTAGAATCACAACATTTATCTAAGTTTAGATTGTTGTCAAATGAAAAATGCCAT
>NW_007457059.1:0-357 GCF_000475195.1 Diaphorina citri | reverse complement strand
TTTTGACGAAGGCGTGTGCCCTTGCAACACGATCTACCTGTCTAACTTTCATATAATGAAAGAAGATTTTCATATCCATGAATGTTATTAATCAATTTCATTAAGGTAATGGGTGTTGGTGTAGTCTGAGAAAAATATCAGGAGGTTCAGTTAGAGTGCAAATACCTACACGCAGGTCAAATTAGACAGTCTAGGATTCAATAGGATAGAATAGAGACCCCTTCAAAAATTGTACATAATAACCATATTTTTATCATCAAGAAATTACCTACTGGCAAAATAACTCCTGGTAGAAGAAGAATTTCCTGGCTGGCCAACCTGAGGACCTGGTTCGAGAAAAGTTCCACACAACTGTTC
>NW_007457058.1:0-357 GCF_000475195.1 Diaphorina citri | reverse complement strand
AAAAAAAAGAAGAAACCACTACTGAGTGAAAGGAATATTCGGCAGCGGAAAAACTTTGTTCAAAAGTACGAGCACTGGATGAAAGTTGTATGGTCTGATGAGTCGAAAATAAACCGGTACCGCACTGACGGACGATCATGGTCATGGAAGAGACAAGGTGAATCACTTTAACCCAGAGACTACATTCAAACAATTAAACATAATCGGGGAAATATCAAAGTTTGGGGGTGCTTCAGCGCAAATGGAGTGGGCCCAATATTCAAAATAGATGGCATCATAGATAAAAACATGTATTTGAGCATTTTGAAAGACAAACTTGCAGAAACAATTGATTTTATGCCATATCCAAACAATGAA
>NW_007457057.1:0-357 GCF_000475195.1 Diaphorina citri | reverse complement strand
GGAGCTTCGGAGAACCGCTCTACAATTTTCCACATCTTTTTCAACCCTGGGAAATCTGGCGTTGTCCTTACAACCATGTTACAACCAACTCCTGCAGTACTGTCCTCAATACAGAAGTTAGTACCATTAGGCCGGCCATTCAAGTACAGTTAAAACTGACAACTTGACTGAACACCCCACTAAATGATCAGTTAAAAGTTAAACTATCCGTTAAACTTATTAGAAATCCAGATAACAGATAATTTCTTTGCAGATGTACATTATGCACGAGTTGTGCTATTATGCTACGAGAGTAGCAGTAGCTGAAGGTTTCACATTACACCTTGCATCGAATGCACAGTCAGTAGTACGGTATGC
>NW_007457056.1:0-357 GCF_000475195.1 Diaphorina citri | reverse complement strand
ATCTTTTCCGAGTGAAATACATCATGATAATGTAGGTACCTACATGAAAATCATTTTTCATATTTTTATTTATTTTTTATTTTTTCAACCTTAAACTATAAAATTATGAAAAAAGTAACTATGGCTATCCATAAAATATTTTTAAATGATAAAATTATGTACAAAAAAAAAATGATCATAGTGGGATTCGAACCCCCACCCCACCCGCTCAGCAGTTTGCCCAAGACCACACTCCTTATCACTGGGACACTCCGACTTTTGACTCTATGCAGTACAAAGCTTCCTTATTAATTAACTCGAGCGATAATTTAGAATTTTTCCCCTAAAAGTCACTATTTTATCAAATTTAAGGCCGAA
>NW_007457055.1:0-357 GCF_000475195.1 Diaphorina citri | reverse complement strand
TAACTATTAGCCTCTAATATTATGTGACAAGTATTTTTTGGAATTGTGACATCTCCACTAATTTTGGTATGGTACACCTACCACGATAAGAGTGAGGAAAAGAATGAGCCAGAGTGAAAAAGAAAGGGAGGGAGGAAGAGTTCTGCCGACTACATGAGGGGAGAGATCTAAAAGTACAGACAGCATCAGAGAAATCACTCAGTGCCTGAAACTCCCACCGTGCTAAATATAGTACCATGCAACATGCTACAATACAGTGGAAAACAACCTTTCCGATTGAAAAAATCTGGTGTGAACATCACACGACTTTCTATTACATTTGCAGACTACGTAGGTATTTGAAAAGAAATAGAAAGT
>NW_007457054.1:0-357 GCF_000475195.1 Diaphorina citri | reverse complement strand
CGAAGGTTCGATGCTTGCAAGAGACCAAACTTGTCAGACTATTGTAGCACTCCTCCTCTGGAACAAGAAAGAAAGAAATTAAATTAAGAGAGGAATATAGAATACAGGTAATTCAATGATTCTCCGTTCAACATGACTAGGTCCTGCCTCGGTGATGTAGTGGTCAAGACGCTTGCCATGGCAATTAATTCCATCAAGTAATCATTACTTCACAACTCTGGATTCAACCCCAGCTGAGGTACGGAATTTATATATTCAACATTGTTTCAGAACTTGACAACTTGACCACAGTAGTAATAGCAGTAGCCTACTGCTGGATTAAAGGGACTCTTTAGTTCTATCCGAGCAGTATACATA
>NW_007457053.1:0-357 GCF_000475195.1 Diaphorina citri | reverse complement strand
ATCAAGCTTCATGCCACCTTGTCTCTATTACAGAGATTTTATCCAGCTCCTCAATAAATGACTGTCCAGTGTCCATTCTAGTTTACTTACCACTTGCATGTCTTTAGTGAGTAGAAGATTGTCTGGTTTGATGTCACGATGAACGATATTCTGAGATTGAAGATACAAAAGTCCATGAACTATCTGCTCTATAAGATCTCGGGCTAGAAAATAAGAATGAAGCAATTTTGTATTTTAAATTACGAGAAGAAAACAATAAAAACAAGAAGGATGTACACTTGTACAGAGGGTATTGATTGATTGTTGGTCAATCGATCTATTGACCTTTTTTTAAGCAGCACCATTTTTTGATTGCTA
>NW_007457052.1:0-357 GCF_000475195.1 Diaphorina citri | reverse complement strand
AAAAAAAAAAAAAAAAAAACGAATTTCAACTGTGCTAAGCATGAGTGAATTGCCACAAATTCCCCATCACCTCACAAAAAATTTTTGGCTTAGTTTGGACTCGAACCACCAACCTCCAAATCATTTTTTTTTTTAATTTTTATTTTTATTTTTAGAATCATTTTCACGAGGTACCTACTTATTTTTAGAACGTTCCTTTAACGGAGAATTTCTTCCAAGCTCTTGTGTTCACGCTTTTCTGTAACGGTATGATAAAAACCCGAAACAAGGGAGAAAAAGGGGAAGAACAAGCTGGGCCCGTCCCTCCGGGAATTTTTTAGCCCGTAGTGATTAGAGAAAATCAGTACCTATGTACCT
>NW_007457051.1:0-357 GCF_000475195.1 Diaphorina citri | reverse complement strand
GTGGTTGGTAACCGGATGGCTGAATATTTGGTAATCGCACTCTGCTTGCTTTTACCGGCCCCATTCAGGCTGGGTGAGGTTAACGCCAGTATTAGGCGTGTAGCTTGTCACCTAAACACTTTTGCAGTTAAACCCTTAAAAGAACTAGGTAACTACATAGTTGACTTTTCCTAACCTCTGATGGCTTCCTTATCTTTTCCTAACCAACGTCAACCAATGAGCTCGATAATTTGAGACCGACAACTAGACACTTTATAAAACAATAACTATGTAGTAGTTCTGTGAACTGTAGAGCTCACTCAGACTCTTTTGCACAAGAAAAAGTAACCATTATTTGAGTATAAATATAAACTATGT
>NW_007457050.1:0-357 GCF_000475195.1 Diaphorina citri | reverse complement strand
AGGTACTTTTGTGAGGAAAAAGATAATATAAAATCTAGCAGGAAATGATTTTGATCTGGTTCAACACAGTTTTTTTTTTACTTACAGGGTGTCCACCAATGTATGACCCACTCCAATTGCTCCGAATCTATTGGAGTTTTCGAAAAACAAAAAATCCCGTATCTCTTTGATTTTTGCAAAGAACTTTTTAGCAATATTGAAATTCGTGAAGAAGTTCACGAAAACCGCGAACTTGATACCAACTTTGGAATTTCAAATGACCCCTATTTTTTATTGCAGACTAGCTGAATTTCATCACTTCGCTCCGGAATTCCGCTAGTTCATCCCGAGCCGAGGCATGGCCGAACTTGTAGAAAA
>NW_007457049.1:0-357 GCF_000475195.1 Diaphorina citri | reverse complement strand
ATGTCGTATACCAAGGATTTTTTTCATGTTTCATTTATTTTATTTTTTCCTCCAAGAAATCGAAACTGACTAGTAGCTTCTTACTGTACCTTCATTATTCTAATTTAAATTTTGATTAAAAAAATACGAAACGAAAAAAAACAAGATCCACGAAAATAGTGGGGCAGGTTGTATTCAAAATACCTTAATGCACAAAAGCTGAGGAGGGGGAGGAAAAAAGGAAACACAAGCAGTATGTAAATGAATCAATTACCATTCTTGTAAACAGACACCGAGTAGAAAAAAATGCTCAAGTACCTGTTTCCCCCTCTTCTTCCTTCTGCCCCTCTTTGTCTTCCCCTGCCCCTTCATGTGCCC
>NW_007457048.1:0-357 GCF_000475195.1 Diaphorina citri | reverse complement strand
CGCCACCAAGTCAATTTAAGAAGAAAAATAATAGGTACGACAGTAAGTACATATTAATTAATACCTTTCAGAGAGGGGGAATGGAGTCTTAGCCATAACATACTTACATTTTCAGTGATAAACGCAGAGAGATGGGAAGAGAACCAATATTTTGTTCATAATATGTGTGTAAGTAGGTACATAACAATACCTTCAAAAGGAGTGAGTGGGGTCTTAGTCGTAGAGCATACATATTACATACATTTCCAGGAAATAGGGTCTAAACGCATAGGTACATACATTTCCAGATTTTCCAGTGATAATCGCCGAGAGAGGGGAAGTAAGGGTCTAAGCATAGGCATCTTCCCTGTCTGCCCC
>NW_007457047.1:0-357 GCF_000475195.1 Diaphorina citri | reverse complement strand
AGAGAGAGAGAGAGAGAGAGAGAGAGAGAGAGAGAGAGAGAGAGAGAGAGAGAGAAGAGAGTTTTAAATTAGTGGAGACGCCAAATTTCCGTTTCACATTTGAACTAGACTAGAGTATTTCATTATCAATCTAATATTTATTCCTGCTTTTGTTTTTCAGTCGACTTCAAAGTGCACTGTGACAATGACACCATGCTGGTCAAGCTGAAGACAAATGGAGATGTCAGGAGTGTCTACTTGGAAAATATGCAACATTACCCAGGTGAGAAAACATGCAACATTATCCACGTTAGAAAATATACGACATTATCCAGGACATTAAGAGAATATGTAATAAAAGTAGATACAGTACCAGGT
>NW_007457046.1:0-357 GCF_000475195.1 Diaphorina citri | reverse complement strand
AACCTACATCAAAGAAGTGGGAATAGAGCAAGAACGTTATGAGAAATTCAAATCTGAAGGTAAGAGTTTCCTTTTACATGCTTCCATGGCTGAGTGGGTAACATCTTAGACTTGCACTCTGGAAGTTTCAGGTTCAATTCCCATTTAAGTAGGTCAAATGAAACAAACCTAATTGTGCTTTCCCATAAATGTTGTTGAAAGCATGGTAATCCCCTTTCCACCTCAAATGCCCTAGAAAAAGGGACCAAAATGGATGCCTCAAAGATCTAAATATATGCAAACTTTAATGAGTAAATTTTCCCTTTTGCATTCAACACGACTTTTTTTTACTACTTACATTATCTTTTTACCTATAGG
>NW_007457045.1:0-357 GCF_000475195.1 Diaphorina citri | reverse complement strand
TCTTTATTATACGTCAGATCTACGTCCAACTTGCCTGCCTTAGTGGCGTAGTAGTAAAGACGCCCGCCTATTTCTTGGATACTTCTCAAAAGTCAATTCGCCACATCATCCCAAATTTATCAATTCCATTCAATTGTGAAATAATCCTGTCGATCTTTGGTCATTATCATTACCTAGTAAGTACCTACGGTATGAAGCACCTAAAGTCCATAATTCAATACAACAAAATTGAGAAACAATCCTTCGATCTTTTGGCATTACAGGTTTAAGCACCTTCTTAGATAATCCACTTATTGCAAGTAGGTTTTGCGGTTTAGCAAGGTCCTTGTTATCTGATGTGCGAATTCGTTGATTATG
>NW_007457044.1:0-357 GCF_000475195.1 Diaphorina citri | reverse complement strand
CTCGTGAACCTCATGATCGACCAAAATAAGATACCTAACAATCTGAAGATCTCATGTATCACCCCGCTTTTTAAGAAAGGTCAGCCTAATGAACTGGGGAACTATCGACCAGTGGGTTCGATGCCGCTGATTGAAAAAATAATTGAAAAGCATATCAATAATCAAACGAATAAGTACCTGAAAGAAAACCAGATCTTACCTGAACTTCAACACGGGTTTCAGTCAGAAAAAAGTACCATAACACTGCTTCAGGAGTTCTCAAACAGTATTAACTCAGCGCTGGACCGAAGAAAATGTATAGTAATATTATTTTTGGATCTAAGCCTCGCTTTTGATACCACGGATCATGATATTCTG
>NW_007457042.1:0-357 GCF_000475195.1 Diaphorina citri | reverse complement strand
GTTTGTCCAGAAGAGGAAAATTCCTATAATGTAGAAAAAGGAAATTGTTTCGAAGGACCAGCGGTTGTGGAAAGCACTGCAGAAAATCATTTTGAGAACATGTCTTCAGCAATGGAATATTCATACCATATAGCAGGATCAGCGGAAGAAAATATCACACAAACCGCGATACCACAACCACAGGAAGAAAATGAGCTTTCAACACAAACTGATCCATCAGCATTAGAAGCCATCATTTTGGAAACATCTTCAGTCCTTCAAAACACTACAGCAGAACCTCCTGTGACGGTAGTACAATATTCTCTCGAAAACGCTAAGGAAGAGGAAAACTTCAACATTCCTGTTGAAACATCCAAT
>NW_007457040.1:0-357 GCF_000475195.1 Diaphorina citri | reverse complement strand
CAAACTGCCACACGGATAAATGATATAAATCAGCAGAAAATGAACAAAGGAAACAAGGTAAAGTACGGATTTGTCTGGTAGGTATAAAAAACATTACCTATTTCGAGTGAACTAACCACCATAGTGTCGCATCTCAGCCTTTTAGTGTTCAATTTTAAAGTCCTTATCGTCGTTTTTCAAGTATCTGCACTTGCACAGAACACAGAAGTCACCATGCATTCCAAATCACATCCGGGGATGAGTATATCCCTTTTTTACCCGGTGAGAAAAAGAAATCTGTACAAGAGACAGTGTGAAAACGGACGGAATAAAGCCAATATTGTTCAGTTAAGAGACAACCTCAGTGGTTTTTGTTTT
>NW_007457039.1:0-357 GCF_000475195.1 Diaphorina citri | reverse complement strand
TGTCCCTCTTGACCACACGAATAACATTTCATGCTGTCAACAGTGAGATAGATAGTGTTGGTTTCGCCATTCTGGGTAACTGTGATGGAGTTGGGAACCGCATCCTTGTCTTGTACGAAAACCTGACGCCTGTAGGAGAAAATGTGACTTAATCTCTCGTCACGGAGACCAGAGTGTACATAAGTCATTGGGGAAACAGGATGAGCATATTTGGAGATCTCCGCGTACAGGACATCATTGGTGATACTAGGGTTTACATGGTTAAAGAGGATTTTAAATCCAGGGTTTACCAACTTTTTCACAGGGAACTTTTCGCCATTGATAAGGACATGATCATGGTCCTGGATGAAGGATTCT
>NW_007457038.1:0-357 GCF_000475195.1 Diaphorina citri | reverse complement strand
GCCCCCCTCCACCCCCCGGGGGCTTCGCGTGTTCGCTACGCGGGGTTGCGTATACGGTCGCGCTGCGCGTACAAAAATTAATCAGTGTGTTCGCGCATTGCCAACGACGAAAAAATCGGAAAAATTGCTACTTTGAAGGAAAAAAAATTCGCGCTCCAGCCTAGTTAGCTTGGTTGGTAGGGCGTCTGTCTTTTAAGGGGTAGGTCGCGGGTTCGATTCCCACCCGGGGCGGATTTTGTCAACGGACTGCCTCGGACTGATTTAGCCTGCCTCGGTGGTGTACTGATGTAGTGGTCAAGGCGCTAGCCTGCCTCGGTGGTGTAGTGGTCAAGGCGCTCGCCTGGTAAACAGGAGGGC
>NW_007457037.1:0-357 GCF_000475195.1 Diaphorina citri | reverse complement strand
GTGTTATTATAGGGTTAGGTTAAATACAAAAAGGAGCTTTTCTTTTCCACGGACGTGACTTCTGCATAATTACCCAAACTGCACATCACAACTTTACGATACTCATCAAGTTCCTATGCCTATAGACCTATATCTACTTGAGCCCATTTTAGGTATGTTTTTGATGTGCCGTCAATTTCAATCTGGATAGGATGTGGCGAATTGGTAGTATGTGTTATTTTCAGTAGTCCTCGTAACAACCACAAAAAATGTCATCAAAATCGGTCGAGCTGTTTTCTGCTGTCTGGCTAGGGGACGTTAAACAGAGAGAAGACTAGCGTCTGGCTGTGGGACTATAAACAGGGAGGAGAAAAGCTA
>NW_007457036.1:0-357 GCF_000475195.1 Diaphorina citri | reverse complement strand
AAAAAAAACTCAGTCCGTTTATAGCCTCGTCAATTCTCAGTCTCCATAGATCTCGATTTGCAGCATCTTCCTCGATCAAGTTGATTTTCCTTACCTTCAGCACGTGATCTTCCCATCTAACTTTGGTCTTCCTACTGGTCTTCTTCCCAGGGTTCCCACAGCCTTCGGTCGAACTAATAGGTATACTCGTTTTAGTTCCAATCAAACTGTTTTAGTTTGAGTAAAAAGTAGAAATCCAGTAAACAATATTAGAAATCCAGTAAACAGTATTAGAAATCTAGTGAACAGTATTAGAAATCCAGTACGCCACACCACTGGACTGTCAGTCTCACATCCCAAGTACAGTTATGGTGTACT
>NW_007457035.1:0-357 GCF_000475195.1 Diaphorina citri | reverse complement strand
ATTATGTTAGAAGGTAAATGACCTCACGAGTGATAGGAAGGTAGTTACTCTACTCAGTGGTACGTATCTACCTGGCTTGCAACCTAGGATGCAATAAATTTAGTTACGCTTCAATAAGTAATTACCACACTGCACTATGGTACAGCTGGGGGTAAGTGTATCATTGGTATACTTACCCTCAGTCAGCCTATTAGCTTTGAGGGTGTAACCGCTACGTCGTGGGTTCGATTCCCACCAGGGAAGGAATTTATTCTGAACAGATAAGGTAGCCCACCTCTGTAGCTGAGTGGTCAAGAGCACTGACTCTCAACCTGGAGGTGATGGGTCCGAATCCCGGCCAGGGCAGGAATTGACAGA
>NW_007457034.1:0-357 GCF_000475195.1 Diaphorina citri | reverse complement strand
TTGACCCCGCCGGGAATCGAACCCGGGTCTCCCGCGTGCAAGGCGAGCGCAGTGACCACTACGCCATGGGGGCTGACACGAGCAGGATAAACAAGGTATATTCTATTCCCACGGCCTTTTTTTAACTCACAAATTCAGTCATATACTGCAGGTATTAGGCTATTATTAGGAGTATACCCCACCCCCTATAAGTCACTGTTCGGATTCTTGCCTCCCTCCTTCCCTTCATGTTCCCAATAGATCAGTTGCGCTTACTTGGGTGATGTTTCAAAGTCATAAAGCAGGAAAAATGAGGACCAACAGAATTTTTCTTTTTCTTCTACGACTTCTAGATCCCGAGATAAATCGATTAAAAAA
>NW_007457033.1:0-357 GCF_000475195.1 Diaphorina citri | reverse complement strand
CTGCAGTTACCCAGTGCAGTTGCAGGGAGGAAATGTCTGGGTTTTTATGTGAAGCATTTTTCTCTCGAGCTTTTTTTTCTCTCTACTTTATTTTTACAATTTTCCAGTCATTTTTTCTCTCTCTTGCACAAAGTTTCCATCATTTATCATGATCCAAAAGTTTATTATGTTTTCTTTCCTTCTGACTTTTTAGTCCGTCCTTCCCTTTATTATTACAATAGTAATAAAAAGGTATAAGGGACGGACTATTGTATTCGCCTCGGTGTCGTCTGTCGGTCTGTCGGTCTGTCGGTCTGTCTGTCCCCATAGAAGGACTTATCCAAACCTAGTCGACCTACATATCAAATTAAAGGTCTT
>NW_007457032.1:0-357 GCF_000475195.1 Diaphorina citri | reverse complement strand
AAGCGAATACAATAGTCCGTCCCTTATACCTTTTTATTACTATTGTAATAATAAAGGAAGGACGGACTAAAAAGTAATCTATCAGACTTACTTCATCCCTATCTTAACCTACGGCTCAGAAACGTAGACAATAAAGAGAAAGGAAGAGAGCAGAATCCAGGCCGCAGAGATGAAGTTTTTGAGAAGCACAGTAGGAAAAACCAGAAGAGACAGGATAAGGAACGAAAATATAAGATCAATGGTCGGGACAGAAAAACTACAACATTGAATAGAAAGATGTAGACTGAAATGGTATGGCCATGTAAAGAGGATGGATGAACAGAGAATTGCCAAGAAAATGTTTGAACTAAAAGTGGA
>NW_007457031.1:0-357 GCF_000475195.1 Diaphorina citri | reverse complement strand
GTTTATTGGGAGGTCTTCCGCCCCCCCCCCCAAACAATAGCGTTGGCGAGGGGGGAGAGGACATTTAACGCGCTGGATAAATTGTTGAAGTTAGAGCAGCAGTAATTAAAAACCAATTACACACAAGTCAGTTCATTGAACCTGAGTCAGGACTATCGATGACCTAGTCAGCGAGTTGAGAATTGAATCAGCAAGTCAGTAACTGAGTCAACAAGTTAGTAACTCAGTTTGCAAGTCCAGAAATGATTACTTTTTTTTACTATTTATTTACTTTTCTGTGTGATTTCAGATTTATTTCTTTTTAACAATAGAAGTAGGTAGGGATTGCATTTTTTTTTTTTTTTTTTTTAAATAAAA
>NW_007457030.1:0-357 GCF_000475195.1 Diaphorina citri | reverse complement strand
TATAATAAATAAATAATTTGATTTCACTTGCTGAAGACAGCCTAGTTAGTACTAAGTAGCGCGTCTACCTTGTAAGTGCTAGGTCGCGAGTTCGATTCCCGCTCGGGGCGGATTTTATCCTAAACAGATAAGGTTCGCTCTTGGATCGGCTGGCTTTCCCCTGTCAATGTCTTCCTTCTCTGTTTGCTTTCGGGATGATAACACCTTAGCAGTTACAGTTTCCCCTGTCAAACCTCAAAATAATAATAACAACAAACATACTTTGCATTACTTACCTTGCAAATAACCAAGAAGTTGACGAGCACAACCTATATTGTGCTGATTATTATCAAATAAATAAACTGGATGTATTCGATA
>NW_007457029.1:0-357 GCF_000475195.1 Diaphorina citri | reverse complement strand
GATGCAGACGACTCGAAAATCTGGATGCAATATCCACCAGTGGTGTAGTTTGTCAACTTACTTATTTACTTTCCATGTCCGGATCACCATATTGTCAGATCTTATGTTTTCAGAACGTGGTAACGGTCACTCCTTTGGCGCTTACTGTCTGCAGGTCCTCCAGGATGCACGGTTCTGGGAGACTGGGACAGGACAAGAGATGGGTCTCGTCTCGGATTGCTCCGCATTCGCATCTGTCCTCTTCTGCCAAAATCCTGACGGTTTTTCACCTGAAGAACTCACTTAAAGGCGCTTTATAAGACCTTCACCGATAATACACTAAATGTACTACTTAAATCCTTTGGGTTGAACATTTTT
>NW_007457028.1:0-357 GCF_000475195.1 Diaphorina citri | reverse complement strand
CTGTGAAAATTGAAGGGTACATTTATTCTAGATAATTTATCGGGATAGAAGCCAATGAACGTGTATCCTGATACTAAACAATGTTGATGCCAAATTTTTGTTTTTGAAACTAACTAGGTAAGTACGTAGAATAAAAACAACACAACAAGGTATGAGCAATGGGGCCCTGATTTTCTAATATGCCCTATTAATCAGCAATGTATGTACATAATTCACAAGTTTCAAGGAGGTTTACCTATTTTACGTTGATCAAATTATCTTTTTGATTTATAATTTCAATAGTTTGTTAAAAGGTCCTTGAACAGGTAACATTATGTAATATTTGTCTGATTTTGCATTTTCAGAACTTACATACTC
>NW_007457027.1:0-357 GCF_000475195.1 Diaphorina citri | reverse complement strand
AAGTACACAAATGAAAATGTCACTGACATATCTTATTCAGCCAACAAAGATGTCTCTCAGTTATCTTACTCAGCCAATGAAGATGTTATAGCATCATACTCAAATGATGATGTCACTAAAATGTCTTTCACCCATGAAGAGAAGTATACCCGTACAAATCTAGACCAGATAAACAATGAAAAGTACCAATCAAGCTTGGAACCATCACATAATGGATTTGCCACAGATGCTAGTCAAATGAACTATGAAGATCAGACAGAGGAAAGGAACAGTCATGCTTACCAAATCACCCAAAGCAATGATAGATCCAAATCAAATACAGGGTGTTCTCTGAATTTTAAATTCACCAAGGATTAC
>NW_007457026.1:0-357 GCF_000475195.1 Diaphorina citri | reverse complement strand
GGCCCTTACATTTTTTGAAAATTTTGAATTGGAAAAAAATTGGAATGAAAAACCGTTATTTTTTCTGGAACTAATGGGTGTTTTTTTATGCGGGTTTTTCGATTATAATAAATTTAAATAATCGAGAAAGCATTGTGAAAATCAATGTTCACCACATGTGCTCCACCGTGTGATTAGCTGATTAGGAAGCTTTGTATAAAGGCTGCTGAGGTCCCATCAGTTGTGGCTTCTGTTGGTATTGGTATCCATTTTACGCGACCAGTTTTATGTATTGGGAGAGAGTTTTTTTATGTACCTCATAATATACTAGGTATAATACCTCATAATATGTAATAATAGAAAAAAATTGAAAGTAAA
>NW_007457025.1:0-357 GCF_000475195.1 Diaphorina citri | reverse complement strand
CCATTTGAGAAACCGATAGGTGATCGTAAAGAGCATCAGTAGCAGGGGCCGATCCCCGTCCGAATATCAACCACAATAGACGTTACTTAACTTCAATGATCCAATGAGGACTGATTCTAGACAAGAGATTTCAAAGGTCTCCTCTGCTTAAATTCGGTGATAGGTCTTCTTTACTTCTCCTTAAATGTCCTCTTTCGGATTGTCCAGGGGACACCCATCCAAAAAAACGACCATAAGAAACGTTTGTTAACTTCAGGGAACTGGTTCTAGACAAAAAAATTCAAGGCCTCCTCTGCTTAATTTCGGTGATCTGTTGGGAACAGCTTCTAAACAAGGTCTCCTCAAAAGCCCTCTTTC
>NW_007457024.1:0-357 GCF_000475195.1 Diaphorina citri | reverse complement strand
CCACTCTTGGATTGCATTGAAGTCGGATTATTTTCAAAGTTGTTTTACAAAGCTCTCTCTACAGTAGACGCACCTTGTTGTAGGTAAGTATGTATAATAGTTGCATAGTATCTGCTTCGTAGAGTACCTACTCGAGTAGTGTAGGTGTAGGTACATAGTAGAGACCTATTGTAGGTGTATTGTAAATTGTAATCCCTGTGGGGTTGGGACATCGATGTTAACATCGATGTTTTTCTTTCAATGGAAACATCGAACATCGATGTTTTATTTTTCGATTGACGATGTCTGTGGTTCCTCATGAAGTGGGATTTTTTTTCTCAATTTCCAAAAAAAAATCCCTCGAACTTAAAATTTCCC
>NW_007457023.1:0-357 GCF_000475195.1 Diaphorina citri | reverse complement strand
GCAACATCACCCTGCTGAAAAAACGATTAGCACAACGGAAATAACGATTAGTGAAATGTTTCGCCGGAGAATGAAACGAGCTCAAATTCCGGGAATTCCCGGAACTTTGGCATTTTCGACTTCGTCCAACCTGAGCTGTTGTAAAACAACTGTAGTAACTGAGCCCTTGTGGAAATGGAGTACACTCGAATTCTGGGAAAGCTGTCAGGGATAGTTATACAGCTGAGCTGCGTTCTCAAGAGTTTTCCACATTTTGCAAAATTTTGATGTCACAAGTATTGTATTATTGTAGGGGGTTTACGAGGGTTTTCTTTGAAAAATCTTTACTTCTTTTGTGAAATGCGAAATGCTTTGTTA
>NW_007457022.1:0-357 GCF_000475195.1 Diaphorina citri | reverse complement strand
TTTTTAAAAAAGCCATTTTCCACGTAAAGTGCTTAAGAGCGAGAATATAGATTGAAGGATAAATTTATTGCATTGCACCTAATCCGATGATACAGGGTCAATTGGAATCCGACCTTGAGTTTCCAATGTGCACTTCTCTTGAAAATTTCGAGTAGTTCTTTTTTTAGATTACGCTTTTGGCTTCTAGGTTTTGTGACCTTTAAGGGTAAATCCCTGGGTGTGCAATATTGCACTTGTCAAAAAAATCTGACTCGTTATTATGACATTATTTAATTCTCAATGACAGGAGAAAGTAGTGCTATCTTCTGACTGCCCAGCATGCAGTCCAATGGAGTTCATGTGCTTATTCAGGTCAGG
>NW_007457021.1:0-357 GCF_000475195.1 Diaphorina citri | reverse complement strand
ATTCTCAAATTATATTGAGGATAGAATTCCATACCTCGGCTGGGATTGAACCCACGCCCTCCTGTTTACCAGGCGAGCCTCTTGACCACTACAACACCGAGGTAGGTTTTAGAAATATATATGTAGTCCCTTTTACCTCAGGATTGCAAATATTATTGTATCATATTGATGGAGGACTCTGTAACTCTGTGAATTTGTAGTCTTTTTGTAGTATATAGGTATTCTAAAAAAAAAAAAAAATGATGATGAAGTAGCATTCCTCTACTAATTGCTATGAAAAAAGAAAAGGTACTTTAAACACACTTTTTACACATAAAAGTTATGTACATAAATACCTATACTCACAGATATGAACTT
>NW_007457020.1:0-357 GCF_000475195.1 Diaphorina citri | reverse complement strand
GTTTGTCCCCCCCCCCCCCCCCCTCGTCCAAAAAGGACTGCGTCCCGCTTTGGGCCAAAAAAATTATGGTCACCCTAGGGATGGGCTATGATTATAACAAATTCGTGGTTAGAAGTGGTCGAAACGTAGATTTTTTTCCCTCCTTTTAGGACGTAAGAGGCAGCAGCCTTTCTACTGCTAAGATCACTTTGGAATTTTATGCCTCACCACTTGGCTGAAAGCTTACCTCACGAAGAGCATTTGTTGAGTGATATAGGACAGGATAGAAGAAAACCAGCCGTTCCCAGAACGAACCCTCATTTGGATAAAGTTCGCTCCCGGCGCGAATCGAACCGGTGACCTAGCGCTCACAAAGCA
>NW_007457019.1:0-357 GCF_000475195.1 Diaphorina citri | reverse complement strand
TCCAACGGGCTGGGGCTGGGGCTTCCCATTAACGACTTATTTAGTAGCAACTAGCAACTGATTCTTCATAATGTTTTGAATGTTTGGACAAAATATTTTGCCAAATGTCAATAAGTCCCTGTCTGTTGATAACTATCGAAACTAAATAGATTAGATTAGATTAGTGCTTTATTTAGACTGTCGAATTAGGACATGTATTCCCTTTATCTCAACAGTTTAATATTGCACCACTTTATTTATTTAATTATAATGTACAAAATGGTAGGTAACAAATTACATAGTAATAAAATAATAATAATAAAAGTGAAAAACAAATATTTAATTTAAAAAGAAGGAAGAGATGAATGAGAAAAAGTA
>NW_007457018.1:0-357 GCF_000475195.1 Diaphorina citri | reverse complement strand
TTCCCCCCTGAGTGCTGAAAAATGATTGAAAACACTCCGTCAATTTCTGTGCTGCTTTTTGCTGATATTGTACACGGTGGGAAAACGAAGAAAATGAAGCATTATCACGAACACACAAACATGTCTACATGACTTTGTAAGTCACGGAACTCATGGAGTCTCCAGACTTGATAAAGGTTTCGTTATAGGTACATTGTTACAAACGGTATATAATGTTTCAAATATACATTATATGATTGTATAATTATTGTTTCATGTAGGTATTAGGTACTTTAAAGATACATTGTTATAAAGTAGGTACCTATCCGTCGAGGGAGATGGTATTGGTAGGTATAGCCCAGCCATTCTTAATCTATG
>NW_007457017.1:0-357 GCF_000475195.1 Diaphorina citri | reverse complement strand
TCCAGGTAGGTACCTACCTTGCTACTAACTGCAGGTGAAATACCTACAAATATTGACTTTAAGGGGATTTTTTTTTTTCCACTACGTTATTGGTGGTAGAAATGTCATTTCGCTCTCACGAAACATAGGAATGCTTCCATATACCTGTACTCCACAACATTCCCAATCGATCTTTTCCCCCCCATATTTCCCCTCCAAAAATTCCCTTTCCTCCCTCCAAAATTCCCCTCATCCCTTCACTACATCCCCCTTTTCTCTCCTCTAAATTCCCTTTCCCCTACGAAATCCCCAAACGCCCCGCGACTCGAGTAAGCAGAAGGTACTTTTTGTTTCGTGGAGTTATGTTCGTGGATTTCG
>NW_007457016.1:0-357 GCF_000475195.1 Diaphorina citri | reverse complement strand
TGAGCGGCTAGGCGAAGCCAAACCCCGGGGCCTTAACCGCTATGAAATCGAGTCCATACCTTCCTTCAAGTAAGTAATTTCGTTTTAAAAAATTAAGGTGACATTCAGGGTATATGTATGGCCCCCAAAATTGTCTCTTCTGTAAATTTTATTGTGATGCCTACTTTTTATTGTATTCTAAATGTTCAGTTAGGTACCAAATAAAGAAAGTAGGTACTTAGGTTTTTTTTTATGAAAAAAACAAGCTGGGCCCGTCCCTCCGGGAATTTTTTAGCCCGTAGTTTATTATTATTCTTGATTTGATTTTTTGATTTTACTTTCATGTAATGATTTAAAATCAAGACTATAGCCCGTTCT
>NW_007457015.1:0-357 GCF_000475195.1 Diaphorina citri | reverse complement strand
CCTCCCCGTACACTCTTGGTACCCGTGGGATTGCCTCAACAACTCCACTGCCCACATATTCACCTTTATTTTCCAGGTTAGCCCCGCCCACTTTTATACAATAGGTAGTTTGTTTAAAAAAAAAGCCGCCACATCAGGTACAAAAACCGATCAGAAATCTTACTTTACAGTTTGGCACAAATAAAACCGGCTATGATCTGAAAAATTGTAAAGGAAGAGCCAGCCTAGTTAGCTTAGTTGGTAGTACGTCTGCCTTGTAAGCGCTAGACCGCGGGTTCGATTCCGCCCCGGGGCGGATTTTATCCTGATGGTATAATGTTCGTTCTCGGAACGGCTGGCTTTCTCCTATCCTGTCTT
>NW_007457014.1:0-357 GCF_000475195.1 Diaphorina citri | reverse complement strand
ATGTCGTTCCCTGCTTAATGCACTACGCTAAATTTTATGACTTGACTTGGACTTGAACCACCAACCTCCAGATCCGAAATCTACCGTGCTAACCACTACACCAATGAGGTTGGTTACACTGCTTGCATTTTCAATGGTTATCTGAAAGAAGGGTCTCTGAGTGAAACTTTTCTTTTAATTCAATTAATTCAATTCAATTCAATTTAATTTAATTCAATTCAATTCAATTTTTATTGTATTGTTAATAGGTACTATTTGTGTGACGAAAAATTATTGTTTTCTATTTGTGTGACGAAAAAATTCCAATAATAAAAGAGTTTGTCGCCAGCCTAGTTAGCTTGGAGGGTAGTGCGTCTG
>NW_007457013.1:0-357 GCF_000475195.1 Diaphorina citri | reverse complement strand
GAAAGTTGTTTTTATGAACTCAGCACCAGCAGTTCGTTAAAAATTTAAATGCTTCTTCTTCTTCTTCTTCTTCTTCTTTGAGACAGATTAAAATGAATGGGGATCGAAAGTTTTTCAGATTTGGGACGACAACCGCGGGATTTGAGCGTAACGGGTTCGATTCCCCGAAAAGTTAAGCGAATTATTTTATTTTTATTGGTACCTATATGTGTGTAAATCTGTACATTATTTCAGTACGCATGCGTCTGTATTCTTAAAAATCGAAAGAGAATCGTGAAATACCTAAATTGATTTCCATTATTTTAGAGTCTCGAAGTTCCATTTTGTCCCAATTTCCTCAGGGTTCACTGGTGTGAC
>NW_007457012.1:0-357 GCF_000475195.1 Diaphorina citri | reverse complement strand
TTAACCCCCTTCGGTCACCAGGGGTCAAGTAAACCTGAAAAGTTTAGGGTGTGCGCTAATTTTGTCCAGGAGCATATTTCATACTACAATCCACCGTGCCACACATCAGATACAGCACACAGAGTATATCGGTGTACCACCATTCACCAGGTGTGAAAGAGCCTTATTTTCATTCATCATTAAATTTATTTATATTTCAAAAAGAAGAAGACGAAGAAGAAGAGGAAGAAGAAGAAGAAGAAGAAAGAGAAGAAGATCCAAGACCAAACTGAAGGTGTGATAATGCTGACCTTTTCCATAAACCCAATTACACGATAATAAGTGCGAGAGAACTTTTGGTTTTCGAAACCTTGTTAG
>NW_007457011.1:0-357 GCF_000475195.1 Diaphorina citri | reverse complement strand
AAACCGGAATACCTAGGGTTTGAACTCAATAGGGCTTATAGGGATAAGGTAAAGCCCGTCCTCAGAATATAGTGAGTAAACAAGAATTCGTTTTACTTTTTGACAAAGTTGTATTCAAGCATTTGGACAGACACGAATAGTTGTAAGTTCCATGAAATACTCACGATGTTATTAAAAGTAGACTTCTCTTCAGTGTTCTTGTTTCTTTGGTTGGCAATTTGGTCTTTTTCTTTACCTTCTCCCGTGTACAGACGTTCTTACTATCTGTCAGACCTGGGTCTTTTTGACCACCACACACGCTGAGATCGTCTGACAGACCTGCACATGTGAATTCACTTGTAGCGTGTAAAGTCCACC
>NW_007457010.1:0-357 GCF_000475195.1 Diaphorina citri | reverse complement strand
GACCCGTTGCAAATAACTATAATTAATTTTGATTCAATTTAGAGTGGAAGTACCAATAAACATTTCATTGAAGGAGGGATTCTACTTTTGTATTGTAAACTGGTAAGATATTAGTACCTAGCTATCGTAAATGTGCTCTCTACGGTTTGTTAGAAAGATATTTGGGGTGCAATAGTCCTACATACTGGACTCCGCACACAGGAATTTCGTCAGAAAAGACCCCAATTTCAATGTAATGTAATGTAGATAGGTACCTAGATAATTGACAAAGAAAAAGAAATAAAACATCTATCTAAAAGAAAGTTAAAATATGATCAACTTACCAGAATGGTTGATAAAGTCATGCTGATGATGCTG
>NW_007457009.1:0-357 GCF_000475195.1 Diaphorina citri | reverse complement strand
GAAACTGAACAAAGATAAAACTCTCATTGTCGGTGGTATTTCTACTCATGCTAGGCATTCTCTATCTCCATCCATCCAATCATCAAGTATACAATCGAAATCTTCTGTAACTCAAAAATCTAGCAAGAATAGCCCTCTATCTTCCACTGCCAGAACATCTCTTAATAAAAATGCAACTAATGTTACTAATGCTACTCCAACAGCACCAACATCAACTACAACCGTCTCTATCCCATCAGCACCAGCTTCAACAATGTCTACTCCAATCACATCAGCTCCAACAGAATCAACTCCAACAAAATCTACATTGACACCACCTGGTTCCAATCAGGATGATCCGAACTCAAGTTCATCCTC
>NW_007457008.1:0-357 GCF_000475195.1 Diaphorina citri | reverse complement strand
AACCTGAGTTTTCTCTTTGATGATACATTTTAATAGGTACATGAATCTTGAATTCAGTTTATATTTTCACTGAATCAGTGCGAATGTTTGGTTGGTGTTATCGTTTCCTCTTTGGACTTGAATATCATTTTTGTAATGGTCTTCACCTTGTCTAGAACTCACAAAGTCCAAGTTCAGTTTCTGCAATTTCTCGTGTTTTATACTAAACTTTGAATACTTCTGGCACCCTATTTAAATTTGTTAACATTTGTGTGGTTTCTGGTTTCGTTTATTCCACTCTTGCTTGGATTTTGGGTTGGTTCAGAAACACAGAGAAGTAGGTGGAGATCAATCCCGCCTGGCGATTACTTTATCGTT
>NW_007457007.1:0-357 GCF_000475195.1 Diaphorina citri | reverse complement strand
ACTTAATGCATGAGGGAATGCGAAACGAGGAGGATAGAGAGAGAAATTTGTCTCTCCCTCCTTTTCGAAAAGGAGAGAGAGAGAAAAAGAGAGGGAGAAAGACGAAGATAGAGGGAGAGAGCGAGAGGAGAAAGAGTGGGAGGGTGGGACAAGACGAGGGAAAGAAAGAGAGAGAGAGAGAGAGAGAGAGAGACGACAGATGGAGTGACAGACAGAAATATCGGGACGGATTGCTAGTAACATAACGAGGAAGAGAGAGAGGGAGAGAAAGAGAGAGAGAGAGAGAAAGAGGGAGAGGAAGGAGTGATTTGAAACTTTTTTATTTCCTCTTCCTTTATCCCCCCTCTGTCTCCCTCT
>NW_007457006.1:0-357 GCF_000475195.1 Diaphorina citri | reverse complement strand
AGGCGATTTGGAAGGTCTACATAACCCGACCTCAAGCATATACTGAAATTCTTTCTTAGCAGCTTCTAATTTGTGTGGTGGCATACGGCGAGGTGTGGTATAAACAGGGGGACCTGAGGTAACAATATAATGCACAGTATTGTGTTTAATCTTGTTTAAATTGTTCTGTTCTTTAGTAACATCATACCTCCTAATTAGTTCTGCTATTCTAGCATCGATATTACCTTCACAAATGGTAGAAATACCGAGTAGCTCCTGCTCGCCGGAGATCAAGTTCACATGCTGAGAGCTGGACTGGTCAATCAGCTGATAATTCCTCAGGTCCACGAGAAGGTCAAAGTGGCGTAGAAAGTCGGC
>NW_007457005.1:0-357 GCF_000475195.1 Diaphorina citri | reverse complement strand
TTTTTTTTTTTTTTTTTTTTTGCTATTTCTTTGTGTTTGAAGCCCTTTCTTTGAGTGTTCTGAAATAACTTATTATGAGCTGGAAAGTTAGAGAACACATAGGTATTTAACCTTCTTTTCACTTTAATCTTTTCTCAAATTTATCTAAGTATGCTTTGCATTTTACCAATCATAACTTCACATCCAATGCTTCTTCCTTTCTCTCAAGTATTCTTCAAACCTTTTTTCCCAACCTAAGGTTTGGTATTTCCCTGTATTAAAAATTTTGAGAACATTCATTGCATATTAAGGAGCGCGGTAGCGCTCCGCCCCGCCAAGTCAAGAAAGTTTGACCGCGCTACTAGAGATATTATACGC
>NW_007457004.1:0-357 GCF_000475195.1 Diaphorina citri | reverse complement strand
GGCAAAATCCAAAAGATTTCATAGAGGTACCAAGCTGTTCACAAACTATGCATGTAAAATCTACAAAAGATCAACAGATCCCTGTGAAATCTGCAAAAGATCAACAGATCCCTGTAAAATCTACAAAAGAACAACAGACCCCTGTAAATTCTGCAAAAGATCAACAGATACCTGTAAGATCTGCAAAAGATCAACAGATCCCTGTAAAATCTGCAAAAGATCAACAGACCCCTGTAAATTCTGCAAAAGATCAACATACCCCTGTAAAATCTGCAAAAAATCAAGAGACTTCTGTAAATTCTGCAAAAGATCAAGAGACCTCTATAAAATCTGCAAATACTCAACAGACCCCTGTAA
>NW_007457003.1:0-357 GCF_000475195.1 Diaphorina citri | reverse complement strand
ATCCAAAGACAAAAGAAACGAAAGGATGAAAGTGATCTGTGAGTACCTTGACCTAGTAGAATGTATATAGATGAAACATTCCACCTGTACTTTGTACCTATGTGAGAAGACTACCTGCTGATAAAGTTCAAAGTTCTTGGCATGCATATGGAATAGCGTTGTGTTGTCATGGTTACTCAAAGAACACAATGTTATGTTGTATGCAGTTTACAAGAGAAGATACATTGGAGTATTACAGAAATCCTTTGAATATCTTGCAGGGCTACTACAATAATATTTTCATTTATTTTAAAGTAGGTATAATGCGTTCTCTATCCTATTACAAAATCACATAAACAAATACGTTGTGCTATACTG
>NW_007457002.1:0-357 GCF_000475195.1 Diaphorina citri | reverse complement strand
TAGGTACAAGGCATAGATTAAAATAATTTTTATTCAAAATCTTATTTCTCAGATTGAGATTCGAACGTGTGATGTGGATCGATGAACAGTGAAATATGGGTACTGCAATCCGAATGGAACGATCTAATGCTAAGGAAAACATTACTAGAATCAATACTGGATGAGAAAAACTCGAAATATACTGGGGGTGCTTGTTGATTTTAATTTAAAACCACAAGGTATTTCGACTGTGGTATCTGGACTTTACTGAATGAAACCAGCTGAACCTTATTGAGGACATTCGGCTATCTAGACCTCTGGAACCACCATTCATTCTTTGTTTGATACTTTGATCTTGCAGCCCTATCTCGAGATTTC
>NW_007457001.1:0-357 GCF_000475195.1 Diaphorina citri | reverse complement strand
AGTGGTCCTTGTGCACAGATATATGGTTGTCATACCAACCAATGGAAACCCGGAAGATGGCTGTTTGGTAAAGAAAACAACCGGCTTCCAATTTCAAGAAGGCGACAACATGTTATTAAATCTCCGAGATGTAGTGCTATAATCAAAATCGCCAAAATATAAGTGGATTATTTGATTATTTAATCACAAAACATAGGTAATTAGAGGTTCCAAAAAATTGTAAACCGTGAAAACCTGAAAATCAAAAGGGAAAACTTATAATTAAAAAAAAATCCTGGGTCAGTACCTACCTGAGCGTTAACAAGCGGGGCCCGTCCCTCCGGGAATTTTTCGATCTTGGTTAAAGAAAATCAGTAT
>NW_007457000.1:0-357 GCF_000475195.1 Diaphorina citri | reverse complement strand
GAAAATACCGTAATAACATCATGGGATAAGTTTTGGTAAGTTCCGAACATTTCCGAGTGAAAAATACCATAATAACATTATTGGGTAAGTTTTGGTAAGTTCCGAACATTTCCGAGTAAAAAATACCGTAATACCGTCATTGGGTAAGTTTTGGTAAGTTCCGATCATTTCCGAGTGAAAAATTAAATAATATAAACAACATCATTAGGTATGTTTTGGTAAGTTCTGATCATTTCCGAGTGAAATACATCATAGTAGGTAACATAATTGGTTAACTTTCTATAAAATTATGAAAAAAGTAACTATGGCTATCCATAAAATATTTTTAAATGATAAAATTATGTACAAAAAAAAGAC
>NW_007456999.1:0-357 GCF_000475195.1 Diaphorina citri | reverse complement strand
CTGAAGGGGGGGGGGGAAATCAAGAATAATGGATACATATTTGTATTTCTTGAGTGAAAACAATACTCGAGATTTTTGTCTTTTGCGGAAAATTGCGGACAATCTAATTAAGTAGGTATCTACTATCTAGAAATCTAGATAATGGGGAATGGAAATATTACAATCGCATTTGTGTATAGAGAACAACTGAGAACAGCTCTTTTGGAAACATTTGAATAAAAGAAAAGTTAATAATAATGATAATAATTTCTATTCTATTATTTTTTTCTCCTTAAAAGAAAAGAGAAAAATCTTCCAGACCGGTGGAAGGGGAGGGGGGAAAGTGAAAATTGAGTTCTTGAAGAAGAAAAAAATATA
>NW_007456998.1:0-357 GCF_000475195.1 Diaphorina citri | reverse complement strand
GTTATGAGTAAATACGAAGACGTCTCGAAATTTTCGACCATTCCATTCCAGTACCCGATATTCAAAATTGGCCAACTATACAAATCATTTTAAACCCCTTTGGTCCTTCCCTATTGCCAAAACATCAAGTTCGTAGATAAAGACGTACTATTGATTACAGATGGTGGATGTGTTAGTTTCACCCTGGTGAGATTGGTGGATGTGGCAAGTTTACCATTTACTTAATAGTGGATGTGCAATGTTTACCACTCGAGTACCTGCGTAATAATACTCGTATAATATATGTTTGCGTGTAAAACATATTGAGAAATAGGTACTAGTGGATGTGCACTTTTCACAATATCTTTTTAAAGGGTG
>NW_007456997.1:0-357 GCF_000475195.1 Diaphorina citri | reverse complement strand
TACTTACTTATGTCAGTTTTAAATAGTTTCTTACTTAATTTGTAATAAGTAGGTAGGTACCTAAGTAAATGCTTAGGTAGGTACCTACATATGTACCTACTCACCTAATTATTTATTTGTGGCACTCAATGCTCCTCAATTGTTCTTGGTGAAAATTTAGATAGTTTTAGAGGTAGTTTATTGGTACTTTCTTAGGTATAAATGGGTGTCTGTCTAAGACATATGTTCTGATAAGTAGGTACTTAAGTAAGGAAATGATCTAGCGATCTCTGATGCTTTATTATTTTGACCCAGGTCTGTTGTCTGGACTCAGAGCTAACTGGACAGTATCTTGCCCATCTGATGAGAGACATACTA
>NW_007456996.1:0-357 GCF_000475195.1 Diaphorina citri | reverse complement strand
AGGTTGTTGGTGAAATTTGTGCCATCAAATATTTAGGGGTATTTTTCAACACTACATAATCATAATATAATGCATCTAGGAGTAGGAAATTAGGAATGTGAATTTATGAATGTAGGACAGTGACCAGTTACTTTAGGTTAACACTGTATTTTAACTGTTTCACTCACAGGATGTGTACAGAAATGTGTTAGCTTTACACCCCCATCCCCGAGCAAGTGATCTGATGCTTGCTTTATCAAATATCTCATGCAATTTGCATGACATTCCTTCTAGGTATACAAATAAATACAGGCATACCTAGTATTTCTCCAATACCAAATAATAAAGCAAGGTAGGCATTTCATTGGTATGCAAGGA
>NW_007456995.1:0-357 GCF_000475195.1 Diaphorina citri | reverse complement strand
GTGAAATTACGGAAGAACTAAACAAGTACCTAACTTGAACTTAAATTTGGAGTTTGTACCTATTTACCTGCGTACCATAAATGGTCTTCAACAAATCTTGCAAGGCAAAATCAACAGCAAGAGACTTCCCGACTAAAGAAGAATCTCATGGTTGGCCAATCTCAGAATCTGGTTCCACAAATCATCTGCAGAACTTTTCCGGATTGCCACCAACGGGATAAGAATAGCCCTGATGATATGGTTTTCACAGCTGAAGACATACAAAATGAATGGGATATTTGGATAATGGACTCAACCACCGAAGAAAAAGAGTTAAAAGGATGGAAAAAATTCGAAAAGTTGGAAGAAAACAAAAAA
>NW_007456994.1:0-357 GCF_000475195.1 Diaphorina citri | reverse complement strand
ACTGTCGGCTAAGACTAAAAAGTCCCATTATGCCAACAGTTTAAACAGGCCTCATTTATTTACATCAAACATAAGTACGTACACGTACATAGTAGGTATAGTAACAAATATAATGTTCTTCCAATGTTTGTTTTTCGAGTACACCAGTGTGTTGTAGTAAGAAAGTAAGCCAGGACTGTACATGTACATATAGCCGGGAATTAATATTTAGTAGGGAATATTTCAAGTTCTTTACCGGCATGCTACGATTAGTTCATGGACCATTGGATTTAGTAATTGTAAAACCTTGTCTAATATAAACACTGTGGCTTGCGAGATATTTTTCATACACATTGATGAAAATATCCGACTATAACT
>NW_007456993.1:0-357 GCF_000475195.1 Diaphorina citri | reverse complement strand
GGCCTCTAGTGCACTTTGCGCTCCGGTGCAGGACGTCTTCGAATAATCTTCCCATAGAATCTCGAGTAAACTCAACAAGGTCGTGTTCTTACATGGGTATTGGGTTGGGTTATTGAAGAAGTGAGGGAAAAGCCAGCAAAGAAAAAGAAGAAAATAATGAACTAAAACTTACGGGTTGAATTTTCCACGAAGAATAAGAAACAATCGCACAAACCAGAACACGAAAAGGGGATGGTCTTCAAACAGACATGAACTCTTGTAGACGAAATGAACACACATCAAAGACACTCAACATAGTATATTCAACCTAGCGAAAGTGATACACATTTGTTATGACAAGAGAAACGTATATCTTTT
>NW_007456992.1:0-357 GCF_000475195.1 Diaphorina citri | reverse complement strand
CAACAACAACAACAACAACAACAACAACAACAACAACAACACCAACACCAACACCAACACCAACAACAACAACAACAAGGCTGAAAATTTAGAGGTGATAACACAAACGCACGATTTCAAGTTACGATTTTTGTCGACGGAAAAAGAACTCTTATTCTTACCTAGGTATGTGTAAGGTACCTTCACATAAATGCACATATTTTAGGAGATAGGTAGGGTAAGTGTACCATTTATTCGCCCACCTAAAAAACTTACCATTTATTGGCCCACCTGCCCACGTTTATTTTTCTAATTTTTGTTTTTATGACTACAATTTTTGAATAGCACTGGTTCGATAGCAGTCTTTAAGCCCTTTCT
>NW_007456991.1:0-357 GCF_000475195.1 Diaphorina citri | reverse complement strand
TAAGGTTCTTTTCTGACAGTGACTGTGAACTTTTAAGGTTCTTTTCTGACAGTGACTGTGAACTTTTAAGGTTATTTTCTGACAGTGAAAGTGACTGTGAACTTTTAAAGTTCTTTTCTGACAGTGACTGTGAACTTTTAAAGTTCTTTTCTGACAGTGACTGTGAACTTTTAAAGTTCTTTTCTGACAGTGACTGTGAACTTTTAAAGTTCTTTTCTGACAGTGACTGTGAACTTTTAAAGTTCTTTTCTGACAGTGACTGTGAACTTTTAAGGTTAAAAAAATCTGACAGTGACTGTGAACTTTTAAGGTTATTTTTCTGACAGTGACTGTGAACTTTTAAAGTTCTTTTCTGAC
>NW_007456990.1:0-357 GCF_000475195.1 Diaphorina citri | reverse complement strand
TCCTCCTCCTCCTGTGTCCTTGTTTCATTAGCAAGGAAAAAGGGACAGATGGTACTTGGGGTTTGCTTCGGAGGGATGGCCTTACCCTTAAGGACTTGGGAGAAATATACGTGATATTTACAAATTGGAAGCTGTTCATTGTGCTGACATGACAGTTCTAACCACATTTCCTGCACACGAGGTCTTGTTTTAATTTGAGACTTATCAACAAGAGAAAGCCGATAAAAGCAATGCATCTCGCTTTAAAATTTAAGAGAAAATATTCAATAATCCATCCCACACGTGGCCAATGTTGGAATTCCGATTGTACGAATAAGGAAAAGGAAAACGGTTTGTGACTTGATAAAACGCAACTGA
>NW_007456989.1:0-357 GCF_000475195.1 Diaphorina citri | reverse complement strand
GTAAATAGCGGAGACAAAGTTTGCTAAGTGTGCATCCATAATCACAGCCATAGACCATGGACCCTGAATCATTGACCATTGTCAAGACCATCAACTGTTGCAATCGATTAATCTAGCCGTCATCAAAATTATGGTTGATGGTCTGTTCTCTGTTGTAGACTCCTACTCTAATGTAGAGATGGGAAAAGAACGTACGAACGAACTGTAAGTAGGAACTTGTTCTTTGAAAAAGTTCGTTCCTGAACGGAACTGTTCTTTCTGAACAGTAAGTTCATTTCTATCAACCGTTCACCTTGCAACAAGAACAAGAACTTCAATTGAGTTTGATCTATTGCCTCTTTATTTATTTATTTTTTT
>NW_007456988.1:0-357 GCF_000475195.1 Diaphorina citri | reverse complement strand
GCTACTAGAAGAAGACAAAATAGAAAGTAAAAATACAAATAGATCTCTTTGGAATCTTTGCATACCTAGCCGTTTTTTTATACCTTCATCTACCAAAAAGCTAAAAGTTTAGGCCGTTTTTACTCATTGAACTTTCTAACTTTCTATTATTAAATAAAATGTCCGTCCGAGAAACGAGGCGTAAAACATTTTAAAATACCTAATAATTGTACTGATAAAAAACAGCATTTTTTCTACATACCTAGTATCTACTGAAGTCCTTGTGAAAGTATGAAAAATTATACCTACAATAAGTACCTACTTTCTAAATAAATAAAAATTCGAGTCTATTGAATCGGTACAATTTTACCACAAAAA
>NW_007456987.1:0-357 GCF_000475195.1 Diaphorina citri | reverse complement strand
CGAGGAGAGTACCATGTCTGGGATTTGAACCCAGCACTCAACAGCAATAAGTTTCAGTTCGATTTACTCCCTGGTCACATTGGAGGCATCATAACCATTTTAACGATCTACGTAATCAAAACCAATTTAGAATCAGCAGTGGTACCCAAATTGGTTCTACCTTTGTCATTATGTACTTCTTGGGAATCGAACCCATGCATTGTCTGTTAGGACAGTCTGAATACCCCACTCGGCCAACTGTCAATGAACTGAAAAATATACTACGAACATAGAGACAATGAGGACTAAAAGGAAAATACACTGAATTTTAAATCGTCATAATTTAATTACGTGTATTGAAAGAAGATCTCAGTACTG
>NW_007456986.1:0-357 GCF_000475195.1 Diaphorina citri | reverse complement strand
TATCAAGTGTTTTCTTTGATCATGCGAAAATCCCGAAGAAACCCAGAGTTCACAACTAATGCAACAACAGAAAATCTTTGAAAATTTCAGCGTATAATTCGGAATCAGAATAGGTACCTCGGTTTTTCTAAGTATTTAACACATTTTACATCCTATGAAGGGATTGAAGTTTTCTTCAAGAATAATACGAGTCAGTGAAAGAGATACTGCGAGTATCCTTAGAGGCTATCGAAGGATATGAAAACAAGTTTTCTTGGAGAAAGAGTTTGCAAAAGGGAGAAAAAAGTTTCAACTCGAATCATATTCAATTTATGAGCAAGCATACACAAATGACGCTTGCCAGACCCTGCAAAAATG
>NW_007456985.1:0-357 GCF_000475195.1 Diaphorina citri | reverse complement strand
AGTTTTCCGGAAAACGGCATTGGATAAAGACAAACGGTTTTCACAGGATTGTTCTGCTCATTGAGAGCTATTTAATTAAAACCGGGCTGGCCGGTAAAATTTTTGCAATGGTTTGTCTGGAAATTGAAATTTTCCATTTTTCAAAAGGGTTTTCCATAGAATTCCGGGAAACGGCATGGGATAAAGACAAACGGCTTTCATAGGTTTGTTCTGCTCATTGAGAGCTATTTGAAACCGGGCTGGCCGGTAAAACTTTGCAACGGTTTGTCTGGAAATTGAGATTTTCCATTTTTCAAAAGGGTTTTCCGGAATTTTCCGGAAAACGGCATAGCTTAAAGACAAACGGTTTTCACAGAA
>NW_007456984.1:16259-20458 GCF_000475195.1 Diaphorina citri | reverse complement strand
TTCCACCTAGGTGGAATTTTTCCACCACCAATTATAAAGAACATTTGCACTCAGGTCATCGGCTGATAAGACCATTTTTTAATCATAATAGACACACTGTTCTTATAGACAACAGAGTCAATGTCCAGACTTCATTATTGTAATGACGTAGTGAGAGAGTGCAGTTTGACAAATAAGAATTTTTTCAAGCATTCTGAAATTTCTGAGAGTTACATTGTGTGTAAATGTAAGTACTTTGAAGAAGGTTTTAACATGATAAAATGTTGTCATTTTGTCATGTCAGTTGTCTGTAACTTTCGTCGTCCTGTACCTAAAGTCCACAAATATGATAATGTCAGTAGGTGGAGTGAAAATTTCAGCTGCTTCGAAAGTACTCGTAACTGTAGTTAAAGATTTTGACTTGCCCATAATTTTATTCTTTTCAGCTAATGTAGAACTCAAAGGATCATAATTGAGATTCCAGAAACTATTAAGAAACCATCACAATGATGCTTGATATACCAGAAGACAACGAAGAAGGCGAACAAGACACGCCAGACAAACCCAAAGAACTCAAACAACTGTGGACCGGATGCTTTCAACAATCCATGAACGAATTTCTGCAACAATTCAACGAATCCATCAGTGTGGACGAAGTCCTCTATCGTGAAGACATAGCAGGATCCATAGCTCATGTGACTATGCTAGGAGAGCGTAACATCATAGATGAGCAAGACAAGGAGCTTATAGTGAAAACGTTGAAAGATATAGAGTATGACATTGAACATGGGAAGGTTGAGCTGAAAGTCGAGCTGGAAGACATTCACATGAACATTGAATCCGAACTGATAAGACGAATTGGCAACGTTGGACGGAAGTTACATACAGGTAAGACTTTAAAAGCTCTCCTCCTTCCTTGAAATCGTGATGGAGGATCAATAGTTCTAAAGAAAGTTCGGAGAAGACGAGGAATAAATATTTAAAGAATGAAATTAGTTGTTAAGACTTTGGAAGGAAGAGAAGGATGTGTGGAAAGTTTGATAATTTATGAGCTTACATAGGTACCGAGAAAAGAAGGAAATTAAAGAACATAAGAAAAGAAAGGTCGGAAAAGAGGAGAAATTACGAGAGAAAGGAATTGCATGAAAGGTATGTTAAGACTTTGCTTCAGAGCGGAAGGAGGGTGTTCTGTAAAAGTGACCTGAAATCAGTGCCAAATTATCCAAAGGTATTTTGCTGCAGTCTTGCAGTTTATAAGCAGTAGTGAATAAACTAATACAAGGCCTTGTAGAAATTTCAAATGTGTAGGATTGCGTCACATTTGGTAGTATACATCCCTTCCAAATTGATGGCTTTTATAGACTTCTGAGAATCTGAGGACAAGTCAGGTATTGCATCCCAAAAATACGTTGAATAAATCATCAGCAACAGCAATTTTCAAAGTGTTTGCTAGAGAGACTCCTGACTTCTGAGGTTTTTCCTCCTCAGACGTTATCTTTGCCTGGTAATTATATTCAACTCAAGAGTCTATCATGCTCATTCCCACTTATTCCCTTTTGTTCTTCCAGGACGCAGTAGAAACGACCAGGTTGTTCTGGATCTCCGATTGTTCACTCGTAGGAACATCAAAGCTCTCATCAAACTTCTTCTGGACACCGTCAAACAACTCACAAGGCTTGCTCAACTTCACAAACATCACATCATGCCTGGCTTCACACACTTTCAGTTTGCCCAGCCCATTTCATTGGGTCACTATCTGCTAGCATATGCTAGTATGTTTAGAAGAGATATTGAAAGACTGCTTGACTGTAGGAGGCGTGTTAATGTGAATCCCCTGGGGAGTGCTGCCCTGGGAGGTGAGTTTTTGATTAAGAAGGCCTAAAGGTTGTTGTTTTTTATGACAGGATTCTCACATAGTGAGCTCTTCCACCCAACCAAGTTTTCGTGTTACATTCGGTTGGTCTTTTGTTTGTTTGTCATGTGATAGCTGTAGAAAACTCCATCTAATGATCCTTAAAAAAAAAAAAAAAAAAAAAAACAAACAAATTCACCTTTTTTTTGCCCCATGGGCCCATCGCACTTATAACAGTTCAATAAACTACTACATAACTACTACTAGATCTTTAAAATTATTTAAGTCAACAAACACATACAATGTCAACACAAATGAACCAACATTAATATATCATCGGAAGTAGGAGATAGTATTTTTGATTCAATATTTGAAGTCCGATACAGTAGTAATCGATAACATATCAAAAGTTAATAGAAATTATAATAGCAACATCAATAAGTTGTTAGGTTAGTAATCTAATCCGTATCAAGTGTCATTATAGATTGCTTAAATATAAGTTGAATCCGAATATCCTGTTTTGTTAAAGAGCTTAGAAGAGCTTACAATCTGAAAGTTTCAAGTAATTCAGAGGCTAGACTTTGAGGTAGTTTGTATCGCAATGTATTTAGAGTCTAGAACTTTGTAGGTAAGTTTGTATCTAGGTATCTACGAACATAGAAATGTAGGAGTAAATCATTACACTATTTACAACATTGGCATGTATGATTGTAGTTAAGCATAACGAGAATAACTGGGTTCATAAGATTCGCGCCTCTCCTAAGACAGCTAGGCACTTTGGCTAGCTACTTTGGGTTACATCAGACTCTTATACCTGGCGAAGCATATCTTTGAAATTAAACCTAATCCAATAAACAACAACTGATTGGTCAATCTTAATAATTCAAAGTCCAATATTTTCCAAACGGGATTCTTTGCCAAGTAGCATTATAAACTGGAGAATGAATTAGAATACTTTGTCAAAGTATTGTAATTAATTTCTCCTGCAAAAGGTCCAAATATATTAACTAGAGTATATCTTTGGGCAAAAAGGGATCAAGATCTCCGTTAGGTATTTCCTTTTCCACATGAGCACCACACACCCTATCGACCGCCTACCGCCACCACTGAGCTGTTGCACTTTCCGACTCCCGCCAGTGGCAATCTCTGGACTCCATATCCGACCGGGTTTCATCATGAATTCCTGTCCCAATTGTAATCAGACATCATGCATTTGAGCAGGATTACGCGAGGGGGGGGGAGTTTATCATCCTTTATGAATCCCCAGTTTGATTACGTTTTCCTGCCAGATTTCTTTTGACCAGGTGAGGTCCGTGCCTTGCCAGATTCTCTTTTGCCAGGCTGAGTTCCGTGAGATGATGAAGAGACAGATTGGAAGAGTGAGTTTGATGATATGATTGATGGGACTGCTGCAAAGAACTTTCAATGCAAAGTATCTGAAAAAGGGGCTACCTAGGTGTACTGTTTTAAAAATATGGTTGTCTGAATTAAAACTTTGTTCGGAGAGAGATCCTCCACCTATTTTTTGTAGATTTAGCTCCGCTCGTAATAAATAAAATCACATTTGAAAGTCTTCAAGGAAACATTATAGTTCCGATCTTTGAAAGAACTAGGAGCTTAAGTCTTTTTTGAGGCCGTTCCATCTGGAAATGCCCTAAGAATTAATAGTCTGCGCGATTACACCTTGAGACTTATATCGCATGATTTCAGGAGAGTCATCGCATAATGCCGCAGAAGAAAAACCCGGACATTCCTCGAACCTTATCCGAGGCAAAACCGGAGTCGTGTCTACGTCAACGCCTGTTCAACATGTTGACCCATCCTATGGAAATCTCAGCCTCTAGCGTACACGACAAAGACATGCAGGAATGCAAACAGCCGCGGGCGACAGCGATAGATAACCGACTTCACGTGATGTCTCGACCGTCGATCACAATCATATATGTGCAAAAACAACTGTGTAATTCTGTACGTGGCCTAGCATGTACGTCGTGTGCTGCGGAACTCTGGTTCAAACATAGTCTTGACTGACAGGTGCGGACTGCGAGAAGGAAGAGAGAAGATTCGCCGTTTCGCAGGTTGCCACGAAATCGTCGGGAACGAATCATCAAGGTTTTGTGTTCAGGAGGCGAAGCCTTTGATCAGCTGAGTTGGGAGAGCTGAAGCGATTATCCATGAAGATGATTGGAGAGGATATTTTTCGGCCTTCTCTGTTGAGAAGTCAGTAGACATAAGGATCATGTAGGTGCGACAGCACTCACCAGGGTGCAACACTCGGTGGACGTTTTTGACAATTTGTAAAGGATATGACTGATTTCTGAAAACACTGTGAGGTCATTGGATAGAAAAAAAATCCTCTCATTTAGAG
>NW_007456984.1:7310-10411 GCF_000475195.1 Diaphorina citri | reverse complement strand
CCAGAAACTATTAAGAAACCATCACAATGATGCTTGATATACCAGAAGACAACGAAGAAGGCGAACAAGACACGCCAGACAAACCCAAAGAACTCAAACAACTGTGGACCGGATGCTTTCAACAATCCATGAACGAATTTCTGCAACAATTCAACGAATCCATCAGTGTGGACGAAGTCCTCTATCGTGAAGACATAGCAGGATCCATAGCTCATGTGACTATGCTAGGGGAGCGTAACATCATAGATGAGCAAGACAAGGAGCTTATAGTGAAAACGTTGAAAGATATAGAGTATGACATTGAACATGGGAAGGTTGAGCTGAAAGTCGAGCTGGAAGACATTCACATGAACATTGAATCCGAACTGATAAGACGAATTGGCAACGTTGGACGGAAGTTACATACAGGTAAGACTTTAAAAGCTCTCCTCCTTCCTTGAAATCGTGATGGAGGATCAATAGTTCTAAAGAAAGTTCGGAGAAGACGAGGAATAAATATTTAAAGAATGAAATTAGTTGTTAAGACTTTGGAAGGAAGAGAAGGATGTGTGGAAAGTTTGATAATTTATGAGCTTACATAGGTACCGAGAAAAGAAGGAAATTAAAGAACATAAGAAAAGAAAGGTCGGAAAAGAGGAGAAATTACGAGAGAAAGGAATTGCATGAAAGGTATGTTAAGACTTTGCTTCAGAGCGGAAGGAGGGTGTTCTGTAAAAGTGACCTGAAATCAGTGCCAAATTATCCAAAGGTATTTTGCTGCAGTCTTGCAGTTTATAAGCAGTAGTGAATAAACTAATACAAGGCCTTGTAGAAATTTCAAATGTGTAGGATTGCGTCACATTTGGTAGTATACATCCCTTCCAAATTGATGGCTTTTATAGACTTCTGAGAATCTGAGGACAAGTCAGGTATTGCATCCCAAAAATACGTTGAATAAATCATCAGCAACAGCAATTTTCAAAGTGTTTGCTAGAGAGACTCCTGACTTCTGAGGTTTTTCCTCCTCAGACGTTATCTTTGCCTGGTAATTATATTCAACTCAAGAGTCTATCATGCTCATTCCCACTTATTCCCTTTTGTTCTTCCAGGACGCAGTAGAAACGACCAGGTTGTTCTGGATCTCCGATTGTTCACTCGTAGGAACATCAAAGCTCTCATCAAACTTCTTCTGGACACCGTCAAACAACTCACAAGGCTTGCTCAACTTCACAAACATCACATCATGCCTGGCTTCACACACTTTCAGTTTGCCCAGCCCATTTCATTGGGTCACTATCTGCTAGCATATGCTAGTATGTTTAGAAGAGATATTGAAAGACTGCTTGACTGTAGGAGGCGTGTTAATGTGAATCCCCTGGGGAGTGCTGCCCTGGGAGGTGAGTTTTTGATTAAGAAGGCCTAAAGGTTGTTGTTTTTTATGACAGGATTCTCACATAGTGAGCTCTTCCACCCAACCAAGTTTTCGTGTTACATTCGGTTGGTCTTTTGTTTGTTTGTCATGTGATAGCTGTAGAAAACTCCATCTAATGATCCTTAAAAAAAAAAAAAAAAAAAAAAACAAACAAATTCACCTTTTTTTTGCCCCATGGGCCCATCCGCACTATACAGTCATACACTATACATAACTACTACTAGATCTTTAAAAATTTAAATGTCAACAAACACATACAATGTCAACAAAAATGAACCAACACTAATATTATCATGGGAGTAGAGATAGTATTTTGACAATATGAAGTCTGATACAGTCTAGTAACTGATAACATGATTTCAAACTTTATAGAATTATAATAGCATATCATAAGTTGTAGATATAGATAATTCTACCTCCGTATCAATGTCCTGTATATTGGAATGGGCTTTAAATAATTGAATCCGATATTATCCTGTTTTGTTAAAGAGCTTAGTAAGAGCTTTACAATCGAAAGTTCAATGTATTTAGAGGTCTAGACTTGTAGTAAGTTTGTATCTAGGTATCTACTAACATAGAAAGTAGGGAGATAAATCACACTATTTACAATACAATCGATGCATGTATCGATGTAGTTTACTAGCAAATAACTGGTTCATAAGATTGGAATTCCCTAGACAGCTAGACCATTGGCCTAGCTATCTTTGGGTTACATCAGACTCTAATACCTGGCGGGACACTTTTGAAAAACACCAATTAAACGAAACAATCTGATTGGCAATCTAAGCACAAGGCCAATATTCCAAAGGGGATTCCTGCCAAGGGTTAGCGAAGTAATAACTGGGAGGAAGATTAGAATACTTGTCAAAGTATTGTAAGCCAGCCTAGTTAGCTTATTGGTTTTGAGCGCGCGCCTGTTGTAAAGCGCTAGGCCGCGGGTCGATCCCCGCCCGGGCGGGATTTTATATCCTGAGGGATAATGTCATTCTCGGAACGGCTGGCTTTCTCCGTACCGTCTTCCTGCTGCTCTTTGCGATTCGGGACGATAAGACAGCTGTAACAGTCGTTCACACTGTGCTAAAAAAGAATAAAACTAATAATAATAATAATAATAATAATAAAATATAATAATATGGTAATAATAATAATATAATAATAATATATATAAGAATAAATAAAAAGAGTTAAGTAGGTTTTAATTAATTAATTCTCCTGTCAAAGTCCAATAATATTAGGGAGAGTATAATCGGGGCAAGAAGGGACTAATGACTCCGTGGAGGTATTTGTTTGCTCCCAGCACCACACACCACGACGAACGCTACCGCACCCGAGCTGGGCCTCGACTCCCCCAGGGGCGATTCCCTGGAGTCCATATGGCGACCGGGATTCACTATTGAATCCGGCCATTGCTAGCATCACCTCAGCATGAGCAGGATTAGCGAGGAGTTATCATCGTCAGAATCCCAGTGATACGGTTTCCTGCCGATCTCTTTTACCAGGTGAGTTCGTTAGGATGGATGAAGAGCAGAGTGAGGAAGAGTGAGTTGATAGATGAGGGACTGTCGCAAATGATTCAAGCAAAGTACCTGAAAAGGAGGCTTACCAGGGTGCTGTTTTTGAAAAAATGGGGATTGAATTAATTTGTGCGAGAAAATCATGCTCTCATCGAACAAAGTCATTTGTGGTTAAT
>NW_007456984.1:0-6336 GCF_000475195.1 Diaphorina citri | reverse complement strand
AGTTTTATAAAAGATCTGAAGGTGTTGGCCTGTCCCAAATTAAGAGACCGTCTCAGGCTTCAAAAAAAGTGAGCGTCAGCTAACCCAAGCCTGCACGTGAGTCGTAGCCACTCCTTTTACTCATCGATAAACTTAGCTCAATCGGCTGGTCACTAATCCTGATTTCATACTTTTAAAATATTTAAATTACTGTCTATTTCCTCCGAGTCTCAATAGATCCTATTGTGAATCTTAAAGTTCACAAGTGAAATAATCAAGTAAATAAGACCAACCCCCTGATTGTCCCTCCTATGGTCGGACTTAAAGGGAACGACTGCTCAGTTGTTGAGCATTTTCAAAACATTCCATTTTGGATTACAGACGGGTTTTCGACTAGTGGATCCGACTCTCTGACTTGGTTTTCCGACTAACATCTCCGACTGCTTTTTGCAGATAAAGGATGTGAGGGATAGTGAAGATAAGATTAGAAGTTAGACGGTGACCGACTTGACAAGAGCTACAAATAGTACCCTTCAAGTCTTTCATGATCAAATACGTCAAAAGATGGGAGATCGGCAGACAAATACCTTCTGTACAAAGTGTAAGGCATCGTATTTAATTGTATGGATATAGACGGGAACTGGGGGTAGAAGACGTATTCATAACATGGATGCGTTGTATTCATTATAAATACATAACATCCATATGACCATGTCATCCATTAACTTATAGTAGAGGTCAGATCAGATTCTTAATCGAATTCAACCATAAGGCGCAGACAGGAACATTGCGCGCATCCCGGCGCCCGCAAGCTAAGGGCGCGGGTCCCGCCTAAGTCCTCCACTTGACTATTCCAAGCAAGAGCCTTGCCGACAGAAGAGGATAGGACAGAAGGAAGAGAGAAGTGAAAACCTCTGCCATCTCTGAAAGCGGTAGTTTTACACCCATACGTGTAGTGTACTGAAAGATTGAAAGATAGTCTAAATGTCATGACTCTTTCTCGCTGGAAATGAATGAATGGGTGTCGAATCCTTCTAGTTAAAAAACTTTTTGGCTTTAAAATTCCTTTCATTCTCTTGCTACAATATGATTCTCTTGTTTTTGATTTAGTTGTTAGGGTGTATAATCTCCCCAGATAGGTTATGCTGATTTATTGACAGCTCCAGCTCTAAGCATACATCCACAGAAACTCGCGCTTATCCTAAGTACCACTATGTCTTCTATTTCTATTGTCGAGAATGAAAAAACTCGTAGATCGATGGGTGAGCTCATCACGAGTGATATAAAACAAGTTAAGTAGAGGTCAACATGTATGTATCGCCATGGATTTTTAATAGTTGAATATTATCGGAGTGCCCGGAGGTGTTTCTACTAGTCTAATTGAACTTTAGTCAGGATAGTCCCCAGAATAAGTCATGGAGACACCACCGGCTCTCACCCAATTGTGACTGAGAGTGTTGGACGGTCCACGATCTAAGGGTAAAGTACAGAGGAAGTACTCCGTGTCGGGTACACAGTTGTTACAAATAATGTTTGCCGACGTAGCAAGGCTCTCTCGCGTGTACCGCACACAAGGTCATTAGATCACAAGCCTCATTCGTTGTTTTGTCACTAAAGGGAGGTTCGAAAGAGTATGATTCGAATGGTGTAGGTTACTCTGGCAGGAAGGAGACTAGCACCTTTGTGAAGTGTTGGGACTCATCATTCGTCAGCGCAAGACCATCGCGCAGGAGACGGAACATTCAGCGATCGAGCGCCCAAGCTAAGGGCAGGCCGGCGCCCAAAATAGGACTTGTATCTACTAGGACAAGCAAGGGCTTGCTAGACCGAAAAAGCGATAGGACAGAAGGAAGAGAGAAGCTAAAGGCCTGCTATTATCGAATCGTCAATGTCAAAGGGAGCCAGTTTTGGCAGGAAATTTTATTATTATTATTTATTTCTAATGCAGGTATTCCCCGTATTGAGAGCCCTCCACGCTTTCCGCCTTCAAGGACATTGCATCAGGACGACACCAAGGGTTTTTCCTGTGCTTTAGTCGGACCGCAGCTAATCAAAAGTTATTGACAGACTAGTTCGTGGGCTCTGTATATTGACCTCAGTTCGTCTGATGTTTCATTGTGGTCTTATTTAGTAGGGACATTCCAAGGATGAACTACCTCCCCTTGACATTGAGCGATTTCGAATAGCACGGCTTTCACTTCTTTTTCCTTCCTGTCCTATCCTCTCTTCGTCTAGGCCAAGGACTCTCCGCTTGGAAAAGACAAGTCCTTTTTAGACGGCGCCCGCCTTAGTTTGGTCGCTGGATCGCGAAACGTTTAGGTCCGGGACGAATGGGAGATTCAATTCGATCCGGACCGGAACATGTGTAGAACTATATGTGGTTACGGCAGGTAGCCTAAGGGTGACTTCCGTCAATTTGTCCCATCATAAGATTAAGATTTATAAAGAGGTTTGCCTCTTATAGTACTGATTGCTGATTCGAAGGGTTTAATAGAGGGTCATCAATTTATCCCTGAGTACTTTTCGCTCTTTTCACTTGAATGTTTATTTCCCTAATAAATAGTGTGTCTATCGAGAGGGCGGAATACAACAATAGAATCGTCCAATAGAACTGATAATCGATTACATCTGTTCTGTTACTTTTATATGCAACCAGGATTTTTTTGCCGGGCACCCACGAAAAAAACACTTTTTTAAGCTTAACTTTTATCACGTATAATTTAATCAAAGCCGCCACTGGTATGTTCTTGCAGAAAGGTGTACTTACCCCATTTTCCAATATAGAACTCTCTCTCCCCTTTCCTTTTCTTTCTCCTCCTCCTCCTCCTCCTCCTTCTCTTCCTCCTTCTTCTTTTTCTCCTCCTCCTTCTTCTTCTTCTTCTCCCATTTCGTAAGCATGGCAATGTGTTTGGAATTTCAATTAATAAACTTTGGTCCGACGGGAAAATAGTTTTCTGCTTTCCTGCGGGATCTAAATACGAATGAAAATATGCACAGGATATCCATCATGCTTGGTACATGGGTAGGTAGGTTGGTACATACTAATATTATGTGGATAATTCCTTGTAAATTCACAATTAAAAGAGGCTCGAAATCATTTTGACATTAAATTTTAGACTGCTAGCTTAGTTAGCCTGGAAGGTCTTCCTTTTAAGCGCTAAGTCGCGAGTTCGATTGGGACAGAGGCAAGTAACCTACAGCCGGATGCTCTTCACACTCAACCTTTGCTATATATATAGCAAGGAAAATTTAGGCTGGTATCCTCCCAGTCATACTAAAAGCTGGTCTACTTCCTGTTCTTTTTTCAGGAGCTGGCCTACTCTTCTCCTCTCATCAGGTGATCGAAATATTGCTTATATATAGTCTGTACGCATGCAAAAATGTATGTATGTCAACCAATAGTTCAGGAGTCACAGCAACAAAACCAACAACAGCAAGAGTATCAACAACAGCAACAGTGTCAACAGCAAGAACAGTACCAACAAGAGCATCAACAACTACAAAGTCAACAACAGCAACAACTTCCTACCTTTGACGAATCCACTCTACAACAGTTATTACAGCTTCCAACTTACGAAGGTTCTACTCTAGTCTGTCCTAACTGTCAAAAACTGTGCAAATCGGGAGCTGGACTTGCAAGTCATCTGAGGAACTCTGCTTGCAAAGAAAATGTGCTGATTCTTAATCCAGGAACTCAATGAGTGTCTAACGTCATTTATTTAGCTGACGAAGAGTAAGTAGTAGATATGTGATTGTGTAGATACCCCCTAAATAGCACTATAATATAAGAAGGTGGTACCTGGGAGGGTGACCGAATGGATACGATTACGTGGTACCTTTATTATTCTTAGTGTCCCGAAATCGAAGAGATGGAGGAGGGGATAAGAGAAAGCCATGAATTAACCTTGTCTGTTTAGGATAAATTTCACCCCTGCCCTGGTCGGAATCAAATCCACAATATGGGCAAGCACAATTCTTTCCAAGCTAACTAGACTGGTTAGTCCATAATTTAATCACCTTAAAGTAATCAAGAGTAAGAGACCGTCATGCAGACCTATCTCAAAGAAAAGTCTTAAAATATGGAATTCCGGTACTAATGTCTGCTACTAAAGATATTGCACGTCACTTGCCATTCCTAAATTCCTATGTAGATGTTGATAAATAAATAAATTGACAGGTATGACTGTCGAATATTAATCGTTTAATTTATAAACACTGCACGTGCATTGACCACTACTCAAACTTACTTCACAAAGGTCAACTTGTGGAATAATGGAACGAAGTAAGAAATGACAGCTTGTTTCCTTATACCTAGATGGAAAATTGGAAATTCGAACATTCTCCTCAGAAATTTAGAAAGTGGGGAACATCTTGGGCAGACTGAATTGACAGTATTGACATTCATGGTCATGGCCTTTGACGTTCATAGTTATCTTGGGTATTAGACTTCGACACCACATGCAGATGACACGGGCTTTCATTTCAGGACATTTGCTATCAGAGGAAACGATTGGGCATTCGTTCTGCCGTCTATTTATCAAGGTTCTGGTAAAACTATTGATCATTTATGTCACCTTCTTCAGTAGTATTTTGGTGGAGACGGTTATTTTGTAAGCAAAAGGGGCATCAAATTTCATCCTCATTAATCTGAGAATTTGACCACAATAATAGCTAAGATAAAAGATCGTTGAAGCAGAATACGTAGGCATGTTAAAGCGATCTCTTCTTGATCCCTCGTGTGCCGTGTCCATTTTTGGATTATTGCACTGCCGAAGACGTAAACAACAATATTACTACCTAAATCCTACTTACCTACGTAAATTAAAATTAGGACCTTATTTTATCACAACTTTTGAAAGCATAATTATTTAGGACCAAGTTTACACATGAGATAAAATCTGAACGTCATCTCGTTATCTTTGTTTGTTTCCGGTGCAGCGGATGTGATTTATTCCGATTATGATTTCAACATGATTTGTTCCCCTATTCGTCTCCTATCAACATTTATATGTTGAATCCCCTATATGTTGAAAATGGAAGTACTAGGTGGCTGTAGCTGATCATTAATCATTTGCATATTCTTGTATTTTGGTATAAGTATGCAAGAGAAAATGAGTAAAAGCTTACCTGCCTAGTTAAGTACCTATGTGAGATCGATTTTCTCTTTGATCGATTTTAGGTACCTAATGTGCATTGGCTATCAAGAGTATTAAGTCAATTTTATTGTCGGTATACCCTTAGCTTCAAAAAATCATGGTCTTCGAACAACACAAAAATTAAGAAAGACAATTAATGAGATGGTTAATTTTTCCACCTAGGTGGAATTTTTCCACCACCAATTATAAAGAACATTTGCACTCAGGTCATCGGCTGATAAGACCATTTTCATAATAGACACACTGTTCTTATAGACAACAGAGTCAATGTCCAGACTTCATTATTGTAATGACGTAGTGAGAGAGTGCAGTTTGACAAATAAGAATTTTTTCAAGCATTCTGAAATTTCTGAGAGTTACATTGTGTGTAAATGTAAGTACTTTGAAGAAGGTTTTAACATGATAAAATGTTGTCATTTTGTCATGTCAGTTGTCTGTAACTTTCGTCGTCCTGTACCTAAAGTCCACAAATATGATAATGTCAGTAGGTGGAGTGAAAATTTCAGCTGCTTCGAAAGTACTCGTAACTGTAGTTAAAGATTTTGACTTGCCCATAATTTTATTCTTTTCAGCTGTTGTAGAACTCAAAGGATCATAATTGAGATACCAGAAACTATTAAGAAACCATCACAATGATGCTTGATATACCAGAAGACAACGAAGAAGGCGAACAAGACACGCCAGACAAACCCAAAGAACTCAAACAACTGTGGACCGGATGCTTTCAACAATCCATGAACGAATTTCTGCAACAATTCAACGAATCCATCAGTGTGGACGAAGTCCTCTATCGTGAAGACATAGCAGGATCCATAGCTCATGTGACTATGCTAGGAGAGCGTAACATCATAGATGAGCAAGACAAGGAGCTTATAGTGAAAACGTTGAAAGATATAGAGTATGACATTGAACATGGGAAGGTCGAACTGAAAGTCGAGCTGGAAGACATTCACATGAACATTGAATCTGAACTGATACGACGAATTGGCAACGTTGGACGGAAGTTACATACAGGTAAGACTTTAAAGGCTCTCCTCCTTCCTTGGAATCCTGATGGAGGATCAAGAGTTCTAAAGAAAGTTCGGAGAAGACGAGGAATAAATATTTAAAGAATGAAGTTAGTTGTTAAGACTTTGGAAGGAAGAGAAGGATGTGTGGAAAGTTTGATAATTATGAGCTTACATAGGTACCGAGAAAAGAA
>NW_007456983.1:0-357 GCF_000475195.1 Diaphorina citri | reverse complement strand
AAAAAATTCGAGCCCTCTTATTCGAAAAACTGAAAAATATATCTCAATACAGAAGATAAGAAGGAAAGTTTGGAATGGAAAGTATAAAGTTCGCTGCTCATATTGTTTCAAAGGAAATTCATATTTATGCAAAATATATTTCCCTCGCCTTTGACTCCCATTGAACTTATCTCGAATTTCACATTCACAGCTACTTGCAATTTTGTATCCCCCATTTGTGTGTTTGTTTATCTCTATTGCTCTTTTTTCTTCCCACTGTAAACTATTTCTAGGTTTTCCTTCTTCGTATCCATTTCTATCGCGATTCTTCTTTCATTATTGGTTCCATTGACAGAAATCTTGCCATACTATGGCATC
>NW_007456982.1:0-357 GCF_000475195.1 Diaphorina citri | reverse complement strand
TGTAGGAGTTTCGTAACAAGAAGATCTGTAAAATTGTCATGCCCCTTTTGGATCATTTGGTTTACATCAAGCAATTCAAGGAGCAAGAGCCCTATCCCCCAAATTCTTGACTTCTTGAGCTTTTTAAAAGATAAGTCATCTATGACGTTGAGAAATTCAAATTGGATTAATGAGAACTAATATCACCGGGTCACGTGAGTTGAACAATGCGTGTCGATTTTTCCCACTGATGAAATGCTTCAAATAAATGCGGGTCGGCTAGTCCTTTACTGGCCTGATAAAAAAACATTCAATAAGTGCAAACACTTGGGCCTTATCAGACGGATTATATAATTTTATTGCTGCCTTTAATAGGCA
>NW_007456981.1:0-357 GCF_000475195.1 Diaphorina citri | reverse complement strand
TCTTATCCTAATTTGAAAAACAGAATTCTCTATTCCGTCCGAGAAAATACGTTGAAAAAGGTGAGACCTTTAAAAAAATAAACCATAACAATTTTTTTTATTGTCATTATTTAGGCAAGGTTTTTATTATGAAATGTACACCTACCTCATGTCCTGATAAATTTTTCTCACCCAAGTCGAGATTCACAATATCTTTCCACCTTTTCTTCTATGTGCCTCGCCCTTTTCACCCGATAAATCAAATTCATCTTGAAAAGAAGAACAAGATGAATCTTCACGAAGTCACGTCAGAATCTATCAGTATGTCAAATTTATCTCTTCCAGGTGATTAAGAAAACCATGATGCCCGAATATTCC
>NW_007456980.1:0-357 GCF_000475195.1 Diaphorina citri | reverse complement strand
TTATCTAGGCGCACGGCAGTGCGCCAGGCCAAGTTCCGGCCTGAGCACGCCAGTGTGTATATTACACGAAACATTTCGTTTATTTTACTGGGTAACTATTGGTTGATTTGTTCACTAATTCTGGAAGATCTATTTTCTCACTAGCAATAATTCTTTACCCATTTTCCTTCCCTCAAATAGAAAAATTAAAATCGAGCCTGATACCAAAAATATGTTTTATTTGGAAAAACGAAACACGCAACAAATTTTTTGTTGGTAAGACAGAGAACATACACACCTTTCATTAGTCCGTCCTTCCTTTATTATTACAATAGTAATAAAAAGGTATAAGGGACGGACTATTGTATTCGCTTCGGT
>NW_007456979.1:0-357 GCF_000475195.1 Diaphorina citri | reverse complement strand
AAAAAAAAAAATAGAAATAAAAAAGTAAGGGGTTTGATAGACTTAACTGTCACAATTGAGGTCTTATCGTCTAGAAATCGAAGAGAGAAGGAGGGCAGGATAGGAGAAAGGAGAAAGCCGTCCGTTCCAATAAGTATTAAGTTCAATTCCTAGTAACTTGTAAGGTCGCGAACATTATCCTAAAGTCCTAAACAGATAAGGTTTGTTCCTGGAACGGCTGACTTTCTCCTATCCTGTCCTGGTCTCTTCGATTTCAGGACTATAACACCTCTGTTGTTACAGTTCCTTTCACAAAAAACCTCTGACCACAAAAAAATAAAATAAAATAAAATAAATAAAAAAAAACAGGCACATTTG
>NW_007456978.1:0-357 GCF_000475195.1 Diaphorina citri | reverse complement strand
TATCCAAGGTTCTCAGCTCCTCAGGAAGTAGATTCCAGCTACGGACAGCACTAACTGCATAACTCTCACCCATGAAGTACACATTTGAGCTTTTTACCTATGCGTACATATGTAAGTCATATCGGAGCTTTGTTGAACCTATGTACATTATGGGGTATACTTAGCTTCTTTGAGACTACTTCTTCCTCTTCTTCTTTTCATCCCTCCTTTCTTTCATTTTTATTCTCATCTCATCCTTAACTTTTTTTTTCATCTACTCATAGTGGTACTTTCTTCCACATAAAATTCATATAATGTGTAACTCTGCGTAACAGATAAGTGGTACATGGTTGGGTTGGATGGCAGAGATTGCCTAAG
>NW_007456977.1:0-357 GCF_000475195.1 Diaphorina citri | reverse complement strand
GCCAAAAAGCGGTAAAATGCCGCCAACCGTTGCACCGATCTTAACCAAAAGTTTCGTGTCGCATCCTTGTCTCATTTGACATCCACATACCAAATTTCAAGGCTCTAGCTCTTACCGTTCTCGAGATATTTTTTTACAGACAGACACACGGACACCTTCAGCAACACTTCGTGTAGCAACTATTAGATCAGCAAGTTTTGGCTCACCAATCAACTCTCATTATGACTTTCACTGCTATTATTTTGATTCAATTTTCTTTCTGTCCCTTAGGTCAGCAGTACTTGGCTCAGTAACTTCCTGAACTCTCTCGCCAAGTCTTAGATTAGCAACTTCAGGCTCACCAACACCAAGATCAAC
>NW_007456976.1:0-357 GCF_000475195.1 Diaphorina citri | reverse complement strand
CCTCGACGGGAGAACACATGAAATACAATATACAACACAGGTTACTGGTTAATACAATAATACACTAATAACTTACAAGTTAAGTCTACCAGTGTAGGCGTTAGGTATAGACTCCGTAATTATGTTTATTCAAGTTATTTATGATTCCGAGAGTAATATTCGAGCTTAGAATATATTCATTGGGAATTATCTGGTTTAACATGGCTACTAATACACAATATACACATATGGTAGGATTGGTAGGCTCAGTATTTGAGAAGTTTCAGAGTGATATAATATGCTTCAGAGAGCTTGTTAGTCTTAACAAAATAGTGTGGGATAGAATAAGCAAAGAATTCTGAAAGCTATTCTAATTGA
>NW_007456975.1:0-357 GCF_000475195.1 Diaphorina citri | reverse complement strand
GAGCACCTGCCCTAAAAGATGAGTCAGTCTACGAATCTAGTAACACAGAAGATCAGGGCGCTTACGTTGTGGCAAACATCGGACAAATGGGTCTCCAGTAAATCCAGCTGTACAGGAACAAATCGGATTGTGGTTGATCACTTGGCATCTTGCGTTAACACCGCACACGCCGACGCACGGATCGACGCACTTCTGATTGACGCATGCCTTGTCCTGCGCACATTCCGACGACACCATACATTCCGGTTTGCACGCGGGCGGCGCGCCGACGTATCCGGTCTGGCAGGAACATACCGCGTGGTCGTTGGATTCACGACACACACTGTATGGACCGCATGGGGAGGGCAGACATGGGTT
>NW_007456974.1:0-357 GCF_000475195.1 Diaphorina citri | reverse complement strand
TATGTAATTTGGTCCGCTTATTAAAAATCTCAATACACCAATGTAAGTAGTTTGAACTTTGTTCAACAAACCACTATACTATGCCCACGGTGTAAAAGAAAACACGTGACTGAATGTTGGTTATCATGAGCTAAGCGCCAAAATTGCCAGAATGCTAATTTTTCAGCAGAGAGAAGAAAAAAATTGGGTACCACCTATGTACAATTGTACATATGCATGTATGTCACAAACTAAATATCATTTTCGGCGCCTGTTGAAAGAACTAAGGCCTGGATCTACAGGTCCCTGTTGAAATCTGTTCACAACACCCCACGGTCAACACAACATTTCAACATGAACTTGTAGGACCCAAGAGTC
>NW_007456973.1:0-357 GCF_000475195.1 Diaphorina citri | reverse complement strand
TTCGGGACGATAAGACCTCAGCAGTTCCCTCTATCAAACGTCTTTAAAAAAATCCTCTTTCCTCCCTTCCCTTCTCTATCCCTTCTGTTTAACTCCTGATTCCTCTTCCTAAGCAAACTTGGTTTTCCATTAACACCCATATCTTCCATCAAGAACAAAAAAGTTACAACTTTCATAATAAACTGGTCCCTCTCTTCTCCTTTGACCTTCTCAACTTTATCTCCTCTCCGAACTCCCTCATCTTCTCAACTCTCTCCCCCACACTTCTGTAGTGTTTATATGTATTCTATTAATTTATCTTTCCTCTTCCTCTTCAGCTTCTACAGCCCCCTTTCTCTTTCTCTGTCTATATTTCCC
>NW_007456972.1:0-357 GCF_000475195.1 Diaphorina citri | reverse complement strand
TCCGAGAACGAACATTATCCCATCAGGATAAAATCCGCCCCGGGCGGGAATCGAACCCGCGGCCTAGCGCTTACAAGTGTTAATACTGACTGCTCTAAAGAGAAAGTCTGAACTTGATTTTTACTTTCCTTATCCTATAGGGAGTTTTTTGTGAATATTTAAGTGAATTATGATAAAATTTTAACAAAGTGTGTATTTTCTAAGAAAATATAGTACCTGGAATAGGTGAAAGTGACGATCTGTGAAATTCCACACATAATTAAAGTGAAAATAACTAAAAACTCACCAAGCTTTGTGCGGGGTCATAGAACCCTTTGTTTGATTCAGCAAGTAGCAAAAAAACATATTTTTAAAAGT
>NW_007456971.1:0-357 GCF_000475195.1 Diaphorina citri | reverse complement strand
TTAGATACCTACTAGGTAGGTAGGCACAAACAAAGATATCTTAAACAAAACCGGCATCAGGATATAACTCATGATATAGGAATGAAATCAGCAACATGCTGACGCAGGACAGCTGATAGCAGCAATACGATGGCAGTGTTTGTTTTATCGCAGACTTTGCTCAAGGCAACTCAGCGAATGCACATACAGTGTCACCGTCTTGCTCGACTTGTATATGTAGGTATTAGTTACACTACTATCATGTTATGTTAAAACATTATTGTATACCTTTTTCACTAGGGTTTTTTTACCTATAAATCTATTTAGGCTTAACAAGGAGTTAAGTAACTCAGTAGGGATAAATTCGGGTAGTCAATC
>NW_007456970.1:0-357 GCF_000475195.1 Diaphorina citri | reverse complement strand
AGGAGGTCCACATTCGACCGTGCCGTCGACTGAGTCGTCCCTGCCTTCGCGGGCGTGTCCTTCTTCTGATTGGCGGAGCTTTTCTTCGCTCCTCCCTCCGTGGAATTGACTAGTGGGGAGGCTTTGTTCGTTTTCCTCGCGCTTCCCGGCGTCTTTTTGGGCGGAGCTTTGACCTTCTCCTCCTCTTCTTCATCAGAATCTGTTTCATCTGAAGATTCTTCGCTGTCCTCTTCACTACTCTCTTCTTCACTCTCTCCACTTTCCTCTTCCTCCTCCTCTTCTTCTTCGCTTTCCTCTTCCGGGCCGGAACTTTCGCTATCACTCCCGGAATAGAAAGCCTTCTTGTCTTTCGCTTTT
>NW_007456969.1:0-357 GCF_000475195.1 Diaphorina citri | reverse complement strand
AAGCTTCTTATAGCGTTCCATTATATTCCATTTTGCTTTCTTGTTCCTATTCCTCCATATATGTACCTATCCCTTTCCCAACTCTTCTTCTCCTTCCACCTCATCCTCCTCTTCCTACTTTCCCATTCCTTCTCCTTCTTCTCTTTCTCTTCTTCCTCTTTCCTTTTCCGTCCATCTTCTTCCATTTTGCTCTCTTGTTCCTATTCCTCCATATACCCCTTTCCCAACTCTTCTTCTTCTTCTTCTTCTTCTTCTTCTTCTTTCTTTTCCTTCTCCTCCTCCTTTCACCTCCTCCTCCTCCTTCTCCTTCTAGTCCTCCTTCTCTTCTTCCTCCTTCCTTCTCAGTCCACCTTCTTC
>NW_007456968.1:0-357 GCF_000475195.1 Diaphorina citri | reverse complement strand
TAAATCGTTTTTTGCAACAGTTGGTCAAAGTGATTGTAGGGGAAATGTAAAAAAATCAAGAACGAGGACCTTTTCTGTAAATTTATCCCTCCAATGATTTCAATCCCATTCTGATGAGAATAAATCCCGCATTCTGAATGACTCGTTCTCTTCCTGTTCCTTTAAGGCCCGTTCCCACACTTCCCAGCTTCCCACTTGTCATTCAGAAAAAAATCTTGTGCGTTAGTGGGAACACTCATTTAAATTACATTGCCTACAGAACATTTGAAAAAAGTGGGAAAGGGCCTTTACTGTGGGCTGGACTCTAAAAATTTCAAGTGTCCACCCCCCTTCCTTGCTTGAGAAAACATGGAGCTA
>NW_007456967.1:0-357 GCF_000475195.1 Diaphorina citri | reverse complement strand
CATTGTAATATAGGCAGAAATAGCTATTTTCTTTTTAACAAACGTTTTAAGTTCAAATGTGCTTGATTCATGGGTAAATATCCTTCCTTAATCATTTGCAATAAGACTACAATTTTTTACTTTCCTTATCCTATAGGAAGGGAAGTAATGTAATCGGATCAAATTTTCGATGGTCAGTTTTTAGTGCCAAAACACGTTTTGAGGTCCTTAGAGGCTAAATTCAAAGTTTCAGCCATTGGTCCGTGTGTCTGTCTGTCTGTAAACAAAATATCTCAAGAATGGTAAGAGCTAGAGACTTGGAATTTGGTATGTAGCTGTCAAGTGTAACAAGGATGCGACACATTTGGTTCAGATCGG
>NW_007456966.1:0-357 GCF_000475195.1 Diaphorina citri | reverse complement strand
GTGACCTATCCGCAAGCGTGTGATGACGATCTCTTCATAACGCGAGTCTCTATTGCTAGAAACCCATTCTTCAATTTTGGGTTTTATGTTTTTAAGTTTATTGTTAGTAATATTATCCCAGGAGGTTTGCCAATTCTTCATAATAATAGTGCTTATTATGGGTCTAAAATCATCAGATGTACATTTTCTCAAGGTTGTATTATAATTAGGATTTCTTGCAGCATTGTCCACAGATTCATTCCCTTTTATTCCACAATGTGAAGGGCACCATAGGAAACACAAATTTTTACCACAAGACTTCAGATCCAGCCAATGAGAGTAGATCTTAGGGACAAGGGAGTTATTACTATTTAGGTT
>NW_007456965.1:0-357 GCF_000475195.1 Diaphorina citri | reverse complement strand
TTTATTTTTACTTTTTGTGGTCGATCTTCCAAATAAGTTCTAAACCATTCCAATGCCTCTCCCGATATACCCAACTCTTTTAATTTATTAAAAGGAGGAGGAATTTTAATTGTGTTAAGCATATTTAAATGCTTGTCACAAACATCGTTCCCCGATTATTTCACCTAGATAAATTTCATGACATGACTTGGACTCGAACCACCAACCTCCAGATCCAAAGTCCAACGCGTTAACAACTGCACCACTGAGGTTGGTCTTTTAATTTATTAATTAATGTAATTTTATGAACACAATCAAAAGCCTTAGATATATCGAGAGAAACTATTAAAATTTTCTTAGAATTATTTAGATTATCTT
>NW_007456964.1:0-357 GCF_000475195.1 Diaphorina citri | reverse complement strand
TGGGAATGAAAGACACCTTGGGAGTCAGAGCATATGTCATTTCACCATAAGTCTTCAACAGGATTTCTCCTTCCGCACCTCTGGCACATTGCAAGATGGGGTTCACGTCAATGTTGTGTTGTCTTGAGCACTGAGAAATGTGGGGGGAAAAACAATAATCATCATTGAATTATTCTTACAAGGTGCCAAAACACTCCAGCAATCCAGCAATTGGTTTGAAGGTTCTGGAGCTTGTGCTATTGAAACACTGCTTTCTGTACATTGCAGGTAGACTGATATAATAATTGGTGATTCTCATGATTTTTTTTTTTTTTTATTATCTCAGAAAAAACTATAAAAATTAAAAAAAAATATTGA
>NW_007456963.1:0-357 GCF_000475195.1 Diaphorina citri | reverse complement strand
ACCTTCATTTTCCTGGAAATATCGAAAGAGGACGTCCAAAGGAAGTGAATAGAAAGTGCTCAAATTTGACTCTTTCCCCGCCAGATCTGATTTTGACATGTTTCTTACCAAGCTAAATTGTTTACACTTCTCCAAGGGCCAAATGTTATAAGTCTGTCACAACTCGAGATGTCCTGTCGCCAAAACGATGTGTAAGTAGAAACATCCAAGTTCTATGGAAAATAGTTTATTTCGTAGGTTATGCTGATATGCTAGGTAAATTCATTGATGAAAATCGTTTAACCTCCTCATTGCCAATGTCCACAATTGTGGACATCTCCTCTGTAGTTATAGAATACCAAGCAAATTTTGACAGAT
>NW_007456962.1:0-357 GCF_000475195.1 Diaphorina citri | reverse complement strand
TGTCACCTTCTCACCTATAGAAGTGATGGCAAACACTCGGCCCAGTCCTGGCGGTTGAACGCTGAGAGTAGTAGAATACTGACTCGGAGACCGGAGTTCAGCACCCACACAGACAACTCTTCTATTCTCTCGGTCCGCGATACAGAGCAGGTCGTGAGGTTCCAGTAGAGTAATGCTGTGGGGAATACTCAGGCTGAGGTATTCTGTGGAAATCAGAGATTAATTAAGTAGTATTAATCAAAATCCCGCCAAGAAGAAACATGAAAAAAAGTGCCTTGAGCCGCTTATTCCTTCACTTGAAGACAAGCTTGAAAAAAAAAAAAAAAAAAAAAAAAAAAAAAAAAAAAAAAAAAAAAC
>NW_007456961.1:0-357 GCF_000475195.1 Diaphorina citri | reverse complement strand
CGGGCGGGAATCGAACCCGCGGCCTAGCGCTTACAAGGCAGTTTTGAACTTATAATCTGATTCCTATACTAGCGTTCCGTGTCCGTGAGATTAGGCTTGGCACCTACGAAATTTCTATACGAAAAGCTTTCTACAACGATTTATTTCCTATAGCCAAAGTTCTTCTGGGGCCAGCCTAATTAGCTTGGAGGGTAGTGCGTCTGTTCTGTGAGCGTTAGATCGCGGGTTCGATTCGTTCTCCGAACGGCTAGCTTTATCCTATCCTGTCCTCCTTCTCATCAATGTTGGTATTTTGATAATCTATTACAGTTACTCGCACCTCTATAAAAAAAAAAAAAAAAAAAAAAAAAAAAAAAA
>NW_007456960.1:0-357 GCF_000475195.1 Diaphorina citri | reverse complement strand
TAGGATTCGAACCCGGCACTTTCTGTATTGTACTTACCGTGTAGATGCGGTTAGGTTTGTCATTTTCCGAAACGGACGGAAGTCTGTAGATCATCTGAAATCAGAAATTTGTTTTTGTTTGTTTATTGGTTTTTGCCTGTTCGTTTGTTTATCGATTTTTTTTTTTAGAGAGAGAGAGAGAGAGAGAGAGAGAGAGAGATGAAAACCCGGCATTTCCTAGTGGACATGATTTTACAAATGTTTCTTCATAATTCATAACAACGTTATTTTTGCAATAAGGGCTTAAAACTAACATAATAGGTACCAATTTATTATATCACTAAAATTGTGATATCCCCCAAAAACACCACTTTTGTA
>NW_007456959.1:0-357 GCF_000475195.1 Diaphorina citri | reverse complement strand
AATGTCAAGGGATATGAGGGGGAATGCGCCGCAGGCCGTTTTTCGGAAAAACTCGATATTTGATTTGAACATTTTTAAGGGTTTATACACTTTTCCCGGAATGAAATTCCATGACTTTTCCAGAACATTAGGGGGCGGAGGTACTTAAAAATCAGTAAGATTACCCCTCCATTTAAATAAAATATGAAATACCCATGCAGACTGTCAAGGGATATGAGGGGGAATGCGCCGCAGGCCGTTTTTCGGAAAAACTCGATATTTGATTTGAACATTTTTAATTTTTGACCGGGTGGCAAATTTCATGACTTTTCCAGATTTTCTTTAAAATTTCACGATTTTCCATGACTTTTTGGCCGA
>NW_007456958.1:0-357 GCF_000475195.1 Diaphorina citri | reverse complement strand
GAGCATCTGAACTCTTACTGCCAATTCCTTCTTGATTAAATAATAAAACGAAACAATCCTCGATTAGTTCTACGTATGTATGAGGAGGAATCCAATGCGATGTGTGAGTCTACTTCTGGTTCGTGCTATGTAAACCAAAAGAATACGATAGAAAATGTTGGTACCTGTGCTAGCTGAGTCTGAAAGATTCAAGAATCTAACGCCCAAAATGTAAAATAAAAGGTTACAGGTGTAGAAAGTGTCAAAGTTCTTGGAAATTGAATTTCGCAAGTGACGTTCAGGCTAAAAGTGCACAGTGCATATTTTCGACAACTTCTATTCGAAATTTTCAATATGAACGATGAACTCTTCTGACTT
>NW_007456957.1:0-357 GCF_000475195.1 Diaphorina citri | reverse complement strand
GAGAGAGAGAAGATACAAGTAGTTCTATTCTAAGCTAGACATAGAAAGTTAGAATGTAGAAGGGGAAATCTGAAAATCAGGAAGAAGAATTCTGGAGCAGAAAGAATAAAACTAAGAGAGAAGTATAGAATCACAAACAGAGAGTGAAAGATAAAGGGAAAGAAACTGAGAGGGAGAAAGAGGAGGGAAAGAAGAAACAACAGAGAAGAAAATCAAAGAAAGAGAGAGAGAGAAAAAGAGAGAGGGAAGGAGTTTGTTGACAATGTTCTTTTTCAAGGATTTAGTAACCAAACAAACCAATGATCCCGTTGCTCTCTTTCACTTTCTCTCTCCCTCCCTCTCTCTCTATAAATCCCG
>NW_007456956.1:0-357 GCF_000475195.1 Diaphorina citri | reverse complement strand
TTCCTATACATTCTTACTCCCTTGTCTTCTTTCTACTTCCTACCCACTCATTCCAATCCAAATCTTCCCCCTATTCTCTTTTTTCACTCCCCTCTCCCCATTTTGCCATCCATTCCCTTTTCTATAACTTCTTCTTCTTCCCGCATCCCCTTTCCCTTTATCTCCCCTTTGTTACTCCTTCTCTCCTCGTCTGCTCTTGTTGTTGTTTTTTTTTTCTCTCTCTCCTTCTCTGTCAGTCCCTATTGTCCTCTTTATCTCACCATCTACCTCTCCCATTGTTCTTTCTCTTTTGCTCTCTTCCATCGTTTTTTTCCTCTCCGTTCTATGTCTGCTCTCTTTCCTCTTCAGTCTTTCGTA
>NW_007456955.1:0-357 GCF_000475195.1 Diaphorina citri | reverse complement strand
AGGGTCACAAGGGTCACTGTATAACTGCTGAGGGTTATTGTAGGGTCACTGTATTGTAGGGTCACAAGGGTCACTGTATAACTGCTGAGGGTTTTAGCAAGGGGGATTTTAATCTAAATTCTTCAACAAGTGGGGCCCTTAACTTCAGTGATCCATTAAGATCTAGTGTTTCTTTAACATGCTGTTCCCGCTGGCTTTTCCTCTTTGAAAAGCAGTTAACCGAAAACCCTATAGGTAACTTTTTTTGGCTAAATTTCCAAGTTCCAACTGCACTGAAAATCCTTAGGGATACTTCTTCGCTACGGCGCTGATTTCCGGCTGTATTTTATGTGCCCCATGTGTGCATCTATACCTCTT
>NW_007456954.1:0-357 GCF_000475195.1 Diaphorina citri | reverse complement strand
TTTTGTGTATGAGATTAAGCTCACAAAGGCTTGGAAATAATGTAGTGCTGAGTGCCTGACTATAATATTGACTAGTGCCATTTTATTAAAGACCTTGGTATGAACGATTGAGAAATGCGTGTAGTGTTGCATGACCAACTTTTCTTCGTGTGCATGACACATTTGTCCAAAGATTTCTAGTTTGATTTCATTCGCATGACATCCTCTCTTCTGCCTCGTAAGAATAGGTATACCTAGAAATCAATACATTGAGCTTAATGAGTACTAATCTACTAATACATAGCACCCTACGTATACGTAATATTTGAGTTTGAACACTTTCTCGCCTGTATTTCCTCGAAAATCCAGATCCTAATC
>NW_007456953.1:0-357 GCF_000475195.1 Diaphorina citri | reverse complement strand
TTCACACGATGCAGCTTAAAAGGTATAGCAATATCTACTTAATATTTTAGGTTCAGTAAAGTGATAAATAAATACATAGGTACCTATGATGGAATATGAAAAGTAGCTCTACATAAAGCCAAAAGTTAGGTCACATTGAAGAGCATTTTTCTCAGTAGTAAAATTGCCTAAGGCATAAATCTTTCTTTTGTTTAGATCTTATAGCACCAATTTAATGTCGCTATCTACTGACGACCTGAGATTCATAAAATCAAATACGAGTTTGTATAGTAGCTACTGTTTAAAGGTGGATTTCCACCAACGCGACCTCTGTCGTGCGACAAAATCGCGCGACATTGTCGCGCGACGTGACCTGTT
>NW_007456952.1:0-357 GCF_000475195.1 Diaphorina citri | reverse complement strand
ATTTAGGATAGGAAGTACTTCTCCTCTTTCTGCTCTTCCTCTTCCTCACCTGTAATTCTCTTGAATTTAGGATAGGAAAAGTACTTCTCCTCTTTCTGCTCTTCCTCTTCCTCACCTGTAATTCTCTTGAATTTAGGATAGGAAGTACGTCTCCTCTTTCTGCTCTTCCTCTTCCTCACCTGTAATTCTCTTGAATTTAGGATAGGAAGTACTTCTCCTCTTTCTGCTCTTCCTCTTCCTCACCTGTAATTCTCTTGAATTTAGGATAGGAAGTACGTCTCCTCTTCCTCACCTGTAATTCTCTTGAATTTAGGATAGGAAGTACTTCTCCTCTTTCTGCTCTTCCTCTTCCTCACC
>NW_007456951.1:0-357 GCF_000475195.1 Diaphorina citri | reverse complement strand
AAAAAAACGGGAAAAAAATAAAAGTGTAAATGTACCTTATTGAGTACCTAATGGAGATATTTTGAATATTCCGGTAGGTAGGTAGGTAGGTAGGTACCTAATAGGAGTAATAGGTATTATTATCCATCGGGATCGGTTTGAAGTGTGGTAAACACAGCTATACGGAAACAAGTTGTAAAAAGAAATTCACTGATTCTTGGAAAGAGAAGAAAGCAAAGCGTGAGAGGAGGAAAGGGAGGAAGGGGTTTAGTTTAGTTTTCGCTTGACCCTTGACTGCTTGAGGGTTCGGTATGAAGTGGATTTCCAGAAGTTGGCAGATGCCATTTTGAAGAAAAATGGCTTAGCAACAAAAATTGA
>NW_007456950.1:0-357 GCF_000475195.1 Diaphorina citri | reverse complement strand
CGCGTATAATATCTCTAGTAGCGCGGTCAAACTTTCTTGACTTGGCGGGGCGGAGCGCTACCGCGCTCCTTAATTCTTATTTAGGTATTTCTCATACTTATACTTTCTCTTTATGATGCACCAACAAATTTACAAGTAACAAATTCAGGTAAGATTTTAATGTGACAGGAAATGGTTTTAATAATTTCCAGGTCCTCTGCCTGGTATGATGGGTGGTATGGCACCAATAGTTCCTGGAAGTACCATGCAACCCATGAGTGGAATGCCACAACAGCAGCAGCAAGTTCAAATGCAACAGCAAATTCATATGCAACACATGCAGGTAAGATTTTTAAGGAAGTAAGATTTGTGCTTGAA
>NW_007456949.1:0-357 GCF_000475195.1 Diaphorina citri | reverse complement strand
GAAATACGTGAGTGTCTCACTTGGGTAGTATTGTTAAGTTCCACGTTTTCCAACTCAATATTGATAGGTTCAAGTAGCGACCATCTGGAGGATTTTCATTTTATAGTTTCTCTAACGTTTTACAATTTCCATGAAAAGGTAGTTATTGCTATGGAACTGGAACAAATATTGGAGAGTTTTAGTCGAGGTGGCACTTTTTTTTTACATCTTTACAAATAAAACACCTCATCCAAGGTGTTTTCAGGGGGCAACGTGCTCATGATGCTCAAGCCAGTGCCCCAGCCAGCCTAGTTAGCTTAGTTGGTAGTGCGTCTGCCTTGTAAGCGCTAGGCCGCGGGTTCAATTCCCGCCCGGGGC
>NW_007456948.1:0-357 GCF_000475195.1 Diaphorina citri | reverse complement strand
ATATGTAGGGATGTTTCGTTTGCTAATTACCGGAATTCATAATGACCTTAACTTATACGCTGATAAAATTGGCGACAAAATAGATGAAAACCTACACTCGCCATTCAAATAGGGGAGATTTCATTCATGTAGTAAGACTTATTTGTTTCCTCACGCTTCATACTGTGAAGGAGATGTTACTGAGAAAAATATGAATAGACAAATTGACCATGGTTGGAAATTTCAACCAACCCTTTTTTCCAAGAAGTTTAACGTCATTCTTTAACTGCTAAGGTTTTAAATAAAGGGAGTTTTACCATCCATTCGGTGACAAGCTAACCATCCTCCTCACATCCCGCCTATAAAAAGGCTGCCCGT
>NW_007456947.1:0-357 GCF_000475195.1 Diaphorina citri | reverse complement strand
TGCCTGTGTAGAGCGGCTACTAGTTTTCAACATTTACAAGTTGCCCAGATAATTATGTTTGAGGAGCTATCAGAAGATTAGATTTGTTTTGATTAGAATGTACAGGGTGGTCCTGATAGCAAGTGATCCGAGTGACTGTGACAGAGTATTGCAATACTAATAACTTGGAGGCACAGTTTTTGACATTTTCTCGTAATCTATTGCACTTGCAAATTGCACACCCACTAATCATATTGGTGGATGTGCCTGATTTCAAGACTCAAACCTTGACCAAATTTTGTATATATATATATAATAGTAGATCTGTCATATGACAGGTTTCAGCAGAACCTTCTCCAGCTTTCTCGATCTTGGGCA
>NW_007456946.1:0-357 GCF_000475195.1 Diaphorina citri | reverse complement strand
AGATTCTATAATGGATAGGTAATGGTGGATTTCACCAATGACTTAATGAGAGATTTCACTAATGGGAGAATTTTTAATCATCCAAAAAAGAGTTTTTAATGATCCAAAAAGGAGTTTTTAATTATCCAAAAAGGAGTTTTTAGCGATCCAAATAGGAGTTTTTAAAAACTCCTTTTTTTGGATCATTGCAAATTCTCCCATTAGTGAAATCGCACATTAAAACGTTGGTGAAATCCACCATAAGTATTTCAGAGTCTGAACTGCCTGCTTACTCGTTATAAAATCCAAGAGAGAAAACCATACTGGGTGTAGATATTATCGGCAGGTGGCCATATTACCAACTTCTCCTCTAACACT
>NW_007456945.1:0-357 GCF_000475195.1 Diaphorina citri | reverse complement strand
TTCCTCCCTGTTTGAAGTCCCCAGCCAGACTAACATACTATGTATTGTATTATGTACCTATTGGTCTATGTATCGATTATATCATGTATTTACCTATGTATCTACATGTTCTCAAAAGAATCATGAGATACTAGATACACGAATAACACGATACAGTGATATATTTGGACTCTCGGAGGTGATTCCATGAGACTTCAATCAACCAAATAAGTACAGATTAGTAGACAGATAGGTAGGTACATGGATACATAGGACTAGCGATATCAGCGAATTTCTTTAGTAAATCCATTCAGGCGATGGAAAAAAAATCTTTGAAAGAATATCGAGGTCTAAATTCAATCAATCTTTCTGGGTTTT
>NW_007456944.1:0-357 GCF_000475195.1 Diaphorina citri | reverse complement strand
GTGTTCAAAGAAGTGACTGCCAAGTACGACCCCAAAGGCGAATTCAGCAAGAACCGATTGGCCAAGTTGAAAAGTAGTGCGAAGAAAGAAGCTTAAAGGCCTTGAACCAAATTGCTTGATTCTGACAATTTTTTACTATTTTTCCTACTTACATTGATAAAGGGTATAGATACCTATTTCTGTAGTAAATATCAAAGATAGGTATTACCTATTTATACATGTGCAGGTAAATCTAGTTAGTCTCTCTAATGTTATCCGTGCAGAATACCTACTAATTCCTACACTTCCATTGTCAAAATATGGTTAAATAGATTATTTTGTACCTATTCTATTCTATTATGGGACTCGTTGCTCCTT
>NW_007456943.1:0-357 GCF_000475195.1 Diaphorina citri | reverse complement strand
CGCTTGCTTGTCATGCAGAAGGTCCCGGGTTCAAATCCCACCATCATCAAAAATTTTGACTCGTTTTTCGATTGCAAACATATTTCTACGGGTTACTTTCTGGTGTTCTCGTGTTGACTCAGCACTTAAATGGGAAGTATTGTGTCTCTTCTCGTCCATCTGATGAAGGGCATACTACGAAATTGGTTAGCTATGACACAGACCATACGAGTCTAATGTAGCAGTTGTTTCATTGCTACAAAACAAAAAAGCGGTAAAACTCATAAAAAAAAGAGGATTTCTCGAATAAATTAGAATAAAATAAAATGCCTCGGCTGGGATCGAACCCACGTCCTCCTGATTAGCAGGCGGGTTCAC
>NW_007456942.1:0-357 GCF_000475195.1 Diaphorina citri | reverse complement strand
TTCCTCTTTGTGATTTTCATCCGTTTTTTTTTTTTTTTTTTTTTTTTGTCTTGTAGGCAATGTAATTTAAATCAGTGTTCCCATTACACATGACACGATTTTTTTTTCGAAAGTGGGAAAGGGCCTTTCACACCTCTGTATGAAGAGGTCAAGGCTTTGACATGGAGGTGCTAGATTTGAGTCCCCGCCGATCCGAGAGAAAAATGTCTGACTGAATTTATTCTTCTTTTTTTCTTTCTATTACTAATTTTTCGCTAAACTTGCATGTTTACTTTATAGAATAAAATTGTTTTTAATAATCGTAAGAATATTTAAAAAATTAAAATGAGATAAAAATAAATAAATTATTCTTATCAA
>NW_007456941.1:0-209 GCF_000475195.1 Diaphorina citri | reverse complement strand
TTTTTTTTTTTTTTTTTTTTTTTTTTTTTTTTTTTTTTTTTTTTTTTTTTTTTTTTTTTTTTTTTTTTTTTTTTTTTTTTTTTGTTAATTTGTTATTGGAAAATCTGGATGATTAATATAACCAATATACCTAAATGTGAAAAACAATACGAAATTATAAATAAAATTTAGGCACTTTGTAAAAAGTTCACAAATCTATTCTGTACTAA
>NW_007456940.1:0-357 GCF_000475195.1 Diaphorina citri | reverse complement strand
GAATGCAAGAAAAGTACCTAAAGTGACATGTTTATAGTCTTTTGTACTGCTGAAAGCTAAACATTCCATTAAAGCAGGTCCACACCCACCACAGGTAAACTTGACAAGTAGCCTGCTGCATCTGGACAATAAACTTGGAGGGGTGGATTAATCTCATCAATTTCTGCTCCTAACTCCTGAAGAGTTGGTGGATTATCTCTTGCTAAGCTATGATTAGACAATCTGCTTGATGCTAAGTTTGCTAAGACATCAGTTGCCAACCAAACACTGAAGTTAAGAAACACTGTCCATGGTTGATATTTGACCATCTGGACTAAAGTGTCCTGGTGAAAAAAAAAAAAAAAAAAAAAAAAAAAA
>NW_007456939.1:0-357 GCF_000475195.1 Diaphorina citri | reverse complement strand
GGACATTCCTCCGAAAGCAATCAAGGACCTGGCCTCCTAAACTCAACAATAAATTTCAAAGTCCACAGGTATGAGGATTGAGGATGTTAGAAATCCCACAACGAATATACAAGTCAAGAGGAAGACATGGAAACTGGAAACACATACCAGTATACCTACATATTATTGGTATGAATATACAACTGTGTAATGAAATACTAGGTGTACGTTACCTTGTATGTTCAACATGTTTCATTTTGTATACAGGCCTATGTTTTGTCCATTATCAGATGGGTCAGCATTGAGACAAATATCCACCCGTAGAGGTACAGGGTGAACACACGCCCTTGAAATAAATAGATAGTTTCCAAATCTTTC
>NW_007456938.1:0-357 GCF_000475195.1 Diaphorina citri | reverse complement strand
GATAACTTGACCAAGTTCAAACCACCCCAATTGTGTGGATGTGTGGTTTAACAAAGCTACCTATATGTCACTTTCTTCATTTTCTTCTTCTCTGCCCTCTATTTTCGAAGAGAAGCCATAAAGAGCCGCACTCCACGTAATTCTGGAACGTAATCGTGTCAGGATACAAAATGTTACTTCGGAGATTAAAAACAATAAGCTTGGGAATGGGTTGGAAATAAAATAATGACTTGATCTGCCCTGAACCCTGAAGATCCGAGTTGTAAGTCTTTAGTCAAACTTACACCCTATACTGTGTACTGCAGTGGCGAAGCGTGTCCAGCATGGAAACTAAGGAAGCAATGCTTCCCTTTCCCT
>NW_007456937.1:0-357 GCF_000475195.1 Diaphorina citri | reverse complement strand
GTGTTGAATTTTACAAGTGAATGCACCCCAAATGCAGTTTTGCTATGACTAATTGATTCCCCCATAGTTAATTCACCTGTAGCTTTAAATCCACAACACTATTCCCTACAGGAATGATGAGCCCGAGGCTTCATGGAATATTGATCTATCTGAGACCCCCAAATCTTCCTTACAGAAATACCAACTTCAATGGGATAAGAACTATGGAGAAATTGATGCCTTAAGGACAGTAGTACGTAGAAGACCCATCATCAGTCCCTGATCATCTTTCAGGACGTAGTTTATAAAATGGTTCTGCCAAGTTTTGAGATATACTTACAAGAAGTCATTCAACTGGAACTCTCTCTGTTATGGAAT
>NW_007456936.1:0-357 GCF_000475195.1 Diaphorina citri | reverse complement strand
GTCACTTCCTGAGAGATGATGATGTCCAGGAGAAGGAGCTGAAGGAAGCTTTCAGGCTATATGATAAGGAAGGTGAGTTTAAGGCGGTCTATCTTTATCTCATGTGTGCCGGAGTGAGGAATTCCTAACTTATTCGTCATCATGTCCATCAAAAAATGATTGAGGAAGAGGAAGAAGAAGGAGAAAAAGAAAAGGGAGAAGAAGAAGAAGAATGTTATTAATTAATGTGTCACTAAAACTCATTCTTATAGGTATTTACTTCGCTCGTAAACATAGATAGATATAGGGTGACTGTACCAGTAGTCGATCATTTTTCACGTTTTTAAGTTTCAATTAGCTCTGGTTCTATTGTTGGAC
>NW_007456935.1:0-357 GCF_000475195.1 Diaphorina citri | reverse complement strand
AGGTGATTAGCATAATCCAAGTCAGGAATAGTAAATCCAGCAAGAACTCCTTGCTATAGGAGTTAGGCCACTTTATATGCATAATGACAAACGTTTGATTATAACATGATGCACTAATTATTACTTATTCCTCATTCTAAAATACCTATTAGGTTATTTTGGTTAGGGGATTAGCAGATTTTTGTTATTTTATAACATCATCTTTATCTTGGATTGAATGTAAGAATAATTACAATTTCATCAATAAATAGGTAGGTACCTAGGGATAGGGACCTAGGTTATTACAAGATCAAGATTCTATTAGTTTCATATGTCGGTTTCATAATGTAAGTACCTACAATAGGTGCTGGATTAAAA
>NW_007456934.1:0-357 GCF_000475195.1 Diaphorina citri | reverse complement strand
TCATAAAATGTAATGTTATTACCAATCAAATATATAAGACCTTGTTTAGACTGCGAGAGTAAAGGGACTTTTCAGTCCAATGCTGGTAGTATAAACAAGGTAAGTATATTCTATTCTATTCTAACAGGTTACTTTCTGATGCTCTCGTGTTGACTCAACATCTAAAGGAAAAGTATTTTTCTTCCAATTCGATGTAAGACTGGAAAATTTCCCACAAACCAAAAATTCAACTTAATAAGACATGAAAATTTCGAGGAAATTTTAATTAAATTCCTCAACATTACAGATTGAAAATTCACCCCAATTTTCCCTTTGAAAAGTTTTATGTAGTCCCGGAAAATTTCCCTCTTGGACTAA
>NW_007456933.1:0-357 GCF_000475195.1 Diaphorina citri | reverse complement strand
TCCATGAAGTACATTGAGAACATAATTCCATAGTTATTTTCCCTCTTCAATGTGAACAGTTATAACAAGTGAGTTAACATGCCGATCATAATCATTGATAGACTTCCACTCCCAAGTTTCAAAACTTATGTTGCGGTTAGCATTGGATTGTTCTCAATAGCTCTCTATCATGGGCTAGCATCAACAAATGATCCAGAATGGAAGAGTAGTCTCTTGGAAGCTAATGAGGATAACAACAGTCTGCCTTTGCTTTCAAATGCCTCCCGGAATGACTTTTTCACTGAGTCAAAATTCAGAGAACTTGTCCTATTTATGTTGGAAGATTCTCTGTGCTTTTGGGTAAGTTTTGAATATGTT
>NW_007456932.1:0-357 GCF_000475195.1 Diaphorina citri | reverse complement strand
GTGATATTATTTACATGTGGCTTCATCTTAAAACAATCATCTATGCTAATTCCGAGGTATTTACAATTTTCCGAATAGTTTATATTTGGGCACACACACTGTACTCTGTATGTTTCCTGATAAAGGCAATCTTTGGTATGACATTTGATTTTGTATTCGTTCTTCCTCTCTATTTCTTTTGACACGCCCATTGCCATTGCCTCGGTTTTCGTTTGGTTGATGTAGATATCGTTATTGTAATAATATTTTTGCAATTTGATGAAGTCGCTTTGTAAATTGTTTACAGCTTGTTCTAAGTTTCTATGTACAGACACAAGACAGGAATCATCAGCAAACATTTTCAAATGACATTTTATA
>NW_007456931.1:0-357 GCF_000475195.1 Diaphorina citri | reverse complement strand
GCGAGAACAGAAATGGGGAACTAATGGGATATTTATGGGTTTGGAATTTAAAAATGCTGAACGTTTCCTTTTTCGTTTGCCTGTAAGTTTTACCTTGGAACTTTGTTAGAGAAAACCGAAATAAAAAATATTGCATAATAGGTACTACAAGTAAAAAGAAAATAAAAAAATTATCACAGTGGAATGCCTACATAAAATATTTTAGGAAACATTTCCAAAGACAAAATTGAGGTTTGACTTTCCAAGTTTCCAGCACAGAAAATTTGGTGATCTTTCGAGAAGACTCAGATTCTCACCATCCAAAATAGCAAAGAAAAAATGTTTATTCTACCTACTAGGATTTAGGACTTCAGCGAA
>NW_007456930.1:0-357 GCF_000475195.1 Diaphorina citri | reverse complement strand
GTAGGAGGAAGCTAAGTGTGAACTTGACTATAGGTGTCTGTCTTGCTGTCTTTCTTTTTGCTATTTTTACACTGATCCACTTTCTTAGAGATTTTCATTGAGCGAAGGAAGTAAGTCCTAAAATTTATTTCAATAATTTTGTTGCAAGCCTTGATATCTTGGAGGGTACCTACTATATAAGTATCTTGGAGGGCAGCGCGAGCTCTGTCGCGGATTCGATTCACGCTCTGGGCAGATTTTCTCCTGAATAGATAAGGTTCGTTCTCGGAACAGCTGGCTTTCTCCTATCCTGTCTTCCTCCTCTTTTCGCTTTCGGGACCTTGTAGCAGTTACAGGTCCCTCAATCAAACTTAAAAA
>NW_007456929.1:0-357 GCF_000475195.1 Diaphorina citri | reverse complement strand
CAATTCTGGTTTCAGACACAACCGAGTACAAAATCATTCAGAACATTCCTTTGGAGAACATCAATTTCGAATACATCCGCATTTCTCATTTGTTCCTCTGTGAGGCTTACGTTGTTCTGAACATCATTTTCAAGTTCCAAATAGTATTCTCGTTGGGATGCTGTTTTGCTACATCTTTGCTGGATTTGTACTACGAGTATTTCGGCAGTGAGAGTCAGAATGGAACTATCAACATCAAGCTTTACTGCTGGATCATTCAGTACTTTGTGCGGTTTGCGTCAATTGTGATTGTGGCACACAAAACCACCATTGAGGTAAATTTTCGACGTGGTTTCAATCGAAGAGCTTTCATGCATG
>NW_007456928.1:0-357 GCF_000475195.1 Diaphorina citri | reverse complement strand
ACCCTAACTTTTACAATATCTCTAACCGTTTTGTCGCTATAGCTGAAAACCGCCAAAAAACGGTCAAAATACCGCCAACCGCAACACCTATGGTAACCAAAACTTTTGAGTTACATCCTTATCACTTTTCTGAACTACATACCAAATTTCAAGTCTCTAGCTCATACCGTTCCCGAGATAATAATAAATTACGTCGAAAACCGCCAAAAAGCGGCAAAATACCGCCAAGCGTTGCACCGACCTTAACCAAAAGTTTCGTGTCGCATCCTTGTCACATTCGACAACTGCATACCAAATTTCAAGTCTCTAGCTCTTACCGTTCTCGAGATATTTTGTTTACAGACAGACAGACAGACA
>NW_007456927.1:0-357 GCF_000475195.1 Diaphorina citri | reverse complement strand
TCCCTTGGTGGACTCTTCTTTCACTTGGACACACATTATGGTGAAATGGCGTCTTCCACACTTTGTACATTTGGGACGATTTCTGCATTTTGCAGCTCGATGACCATGCTTCAGACAACAAAAGCATACATGGTTCTCCCGGACACACTTCTGTCGCTCTTCCACTGATTGTTTCATTAAACAATCCTGAGACTTGTGTTTCCCTGAGCAAAAGATACAAAGTGGTTCATTAGACAAATTGACTAATCCTGAAGCGGTAGGAATAGATTCTTTCTGTACATTATATCTTTCCTTCCTTTGAACTGCTTTGTTACTACTAGGTACATCTAGGAAATCTGCTACCAATTCTAACTTCTG
>NW_007456926.1:0-357 GCF_000475195.1 Diaphorina citri | reverse complement strand
TAAAAACAAAATATATTTATATACATTTTTATTTTACAGGTTTACAAATTTTATATTTTTATTTCAACGAAAACATTCTGTAGAATCTACAGATAATAAAATATTTTCATCAAAAGGAGGAACAAATTTGGGATAAATAAATTTCCTACTCCAGGGCGTAGAACTTACATAGGTTCTGGTTCAATTTTCAGCGGAGTCGAAAAATTCAACTTTTTTACTTTCTATTACTACAGTATAGCGGAGCTATACTAGTAATGAAAGTATTGCAATCGGTCCAAATTTTTTTTCTTACTTTTACATATGTTTTATATCAGGGTACTTTGTGAGAATAATCTAATAACCAGAGGGTTCTGCAAT
>NW_007456925.1:0-357 GCF_000475195.1 Diaphorina citri | reverse complement strand
CTGCTAGTTGGAAATCCCTGGCCTATACCAACTCTTGTGCTTTCTTATTTGGTGACGTGCTGAGTCAACACTCTCCATAGGAGCCACACGTCTCCGTTGTTTCAGGCATCTATAATAATACCTGAGAGACTCTTCTCTCTACTCTTGTTGCATTCTAATTGTTTCTATTAATTTTTTGAATGAAATCGAAAAACAAAGCTGTTCCATATATTATAAGTACCTAAGTATAGGTGTACGCATCATAAGCGTAAAAAGTTCCTTTCTACATAGGTACCTACCTACCTATACGTTATCCAGATGGATATGGCAGCAAGGAGTCATTACAAAAGTAGGCTACGTTGCCAAACATGTCAAAGG
>NW_007456924.1:0-357 GCF_000475195.1 Diaphorina citri | reverse complement strand
AATAAGTTCTTAACGTCTAGTGATATTAGACTGCCCTTCTCAGGTATTTCCAGATCCTTGATTTTGTTGATCAGTTCCTCGGCGTAGCTTAACATAGGTGACGCTAAAACCGGTCTTAAATGATCGACCAAAGTGTTATCTAAAACTTTCTCGCTTTGAGTTCATTAGGTCGTCGCGACAAATTTCAAGATCAGAGCTCATTTGTGTGAGAAAATGTGAGAAAAAAAAAAAAATCCCCCAAAAACCAGTTTTTTGGTTTTCTTGACAAAATTTGCACCACACTTTCGTGTTCCTGGTAAAAAGACCTTTAATTTGATATATAGGTCGACTAGGTTTGGATAAGTCCTTCTATGGGGA
>NW_007456923.1:0-357 GCF_000475195.1 Diaphorina citri | reverse complement strand
TAGAATCTCCACTAAAATTCAAATAGCTATAGAACATCACAACATAATATATGGATGACTCCACTATTTTCAGTCAATATATATGTAGGTAATATGTACATTTTATATGTTATGTTGTGTTATAGTACTTAGTATGTTAATGAATAATGAATATCTCTTCTCAATATGAAACTTCTGGCAACTCACTCCAATAATTATTTCTTCTTCTTCTTCTACGGTCCTTTTTTATTAAAATCATCTTATTAACCTGCCTCGGTGGTGTAGTGGTCAAGGCGCTCGCGTGGTAAACAGGAGGGCGTGGGTTCAATCCCAGCCGAGGTATGGAATTTTATCCTCAATATAATTTGAGAATTTGAC
>NW_007456922.1:0-357 GCF_000475195.1 Diaphorina citri | reverse complement strand
CATAGAGGAGATTGAAAAGTCTGCTAGCTCGTTGTATGCTCAGTTGAAGAAGGTACGTATTTGACTATTGATTTTTTTTATTATTATAGGTAATAATTTTGAAGGGTAAAAAACCACCTCTTTCTTTGTAATGGATTTTGAGGCAAGGCTTCCACGATAGAAGCGGCATTGCTTCGATTCCCGCCGGGGAATATTATCCTAAACGGATAAGGTTCGTTCTCAGAACGGCTGACTTTCTCCTATCCTGTCTTTCTTCTCTCTTCGCTTTCGGTACGATAATATGACCTTAGCAGTTACAGTTCCCTCTATCAAACCTCTTAAAAAATAATTAAATAAAAATAGAGTGTGGAGACTTGG
>NW_007456921.1:0-357 GCF_000475195.1 Diaphorina citri | reverse complement strand
AGCCTACTATGATACAAACTCGGCCACGGAGGTTGTACAAAAAGTAATCAACAAAACTATAGACAAAATATTCCATTAAACCTCTACTGGGTAATAGAAAGTAATAATCACCTGTGTAAAGTGGCGTAGGAGCAGGTTCTTCTGGTGCAGAAGTTTGAAAAAGTAGTGGCAGGAGGTGGGTTTGAAAGAGCCCGGATAAAGCTCTACTGGGTAATAGAAAGTAATAATCCCCTATGTAAAGTGGCATAGGAAACTTCTACGGGGTAATAGAAAGTAATAATCACCTGTGTAAAGTGGCGGAGGAGCAGGTTCTTCTGGTGCAGAAGTTTGAGAAAGTAGTGGCAGGGGGGGGGTTTG
>NW_007456920.1:0-357 GCF_000475195.1 Diaphorina citri | reverse complement strand
AAGGAGCTACTTAAATTTTCTCGAAAAAAATTTCGCCTGCGGCGCTGTCATTTTAAGTTCTAAAGAAATGTATTGGGGAATAACTAATTAACTATACTCGTCTTTTACACGTATTTAATTACATAAAAAACTGACACATGACAAGCTACAGGTTACATACTAACATACTTACTGAAAAGTTTCGCCTGCGGCCCTGAAGATTACATATTGTAGACCAAAATATTCAAAAAATTTGCCCGCGGCGTCAAATTTTGTGTTTTTGATAACAAAGTTTTTTTCTTTAATTAGAGACCAAAATTTTAGCCTGTGGACCAAAACCCGGGTTGCCGGGTTGAGCTGAGACAGACAGTACTAGGT
>NW_007456919.1:0-358 GCF_000475195.1 Diaphorina citri | reverse complement strand
TTTTGTTTTGAGACTGACCGTCTAAATCTCTAAATCAATCACTGCTTACCCTTTTTCAGATCTTCATGTTGCGGATTGCTAAGCCTTGGTTAGGAGTAGGCTTCATTTTCTCACTCTTCGGTTACAAGAAACAACTTGAGCAAGCGTGCAAGACAGGGCGACCTTTTGCGGAAAATATCATCGACAAAATCAAGACAAAAATACTCCAAGAAAACGCGACAGTAGAAGATTCTATCGAGGGACAACCGAAAATAATGGAATGGAATATGTTCAGAGATTCGATCAAAGAACAACCGAAAATCACACAAGATCAAAGAAAAACCCTTGATAACGCAAGTTTGGTGCCATTGCACGAAGT
>NW_007456918.1:0-358 GCF_000475195.1 Diaphorina citri | reverse complement strand
CCACTGCCACTCAGTATCAGGTAGACCTAACAGGTACACCTGATGAGTACACACACCATCAGGTAGGCCTGACAGGTATACCTGATGAGTACACACACCATCAGGTAGGCCTGATAGGTACACCTGATGAGTACACACACCATCAGGTAGGCCTGACAGGTACACCTGATGTGAGCACACAAACCATCAGGGAGGCCTGACAGGTACACCTGATGTGAGCACACAAACCATCAGGGAGGCCTGACAGGTACACCTGATGTGAGCACACAAACCATCAGGTAGGCCTGACAGGTACACCTGATGTGAGCACACAAACCATCAGGGAGGCCTGACAGGTACACCTGATGTGAGCACACAA
>NW_007456917.1:0-358 GCF_000475195.1 Diaphorina citri | reverse complement strand
TTATTTAGAAGAGAAGGTATTTTTATTAAGAAGAAAAGATATTTTTATTAAGAATAAAAGATATTTTTATATAGAAGAAAATATATTTTTATAGGTATGTATAGAAGAACATATATTTTTATTTAGAAGAAATTTTATGTGGAAAAGAAGATACTTTTAACGTGGCAGGATTCTCAGAAGTGAGCTGTTCCACCCAGCCACTTATTATTTTTCTAGAGGGAACTTAAACATAGGAGGTCTTATCGTCACGAAATTGAAGAGGTCAGGATAGGAGAAAGTCAGCCGTTAAGAGAGCGAACCTAATCAATTTGGGATAAAGGTCACCCCGGGGGGGGGGGGAATAGGTCCCGCAACCTAG
>NW_007456916.1:0-358 GCF_000475195.1 Diaphorina citri | reverse complement strand
TTCTATATATTCTATAGGGAAAATAATAGAGAACAAAATGGAGACTCTCATATTCAAATTCAACATCCTTTGGGGATTTCCTTTGTAGGAAATAAAATCTGACATCTTCTCTTCACCACTGTATTGTAGGTGTTAGTATGCACTATAGGTAAGTAGGTACCTACATGTGTAAGTAGGTACCTATACCTACATACATTATGTAAGTAGGGTAGGTACATACATATGTAAGTAGGGAGGTACTTAGATATGTAAGTAGGGTAGGTACATACATATGTAAGTAGGGAGGTACTTAGATATGTAAGTAGGGTAGGTACATACATTATGTAAGTAGGGAGGTACCTACATTATGTAAGTAGGG
>NW_007456915.1:0-358 GCF_000475195.1 Diaphorina citri | reverse complement strand
CTTGAGGTGCTACCTGGAGCATAACAGAGAAGAGATGAATATGTTCTTGTATGCATTCTCATTGGAACAAGAGCCACATATCATGGTAGTGATGTTGTTTAACCCTTGAGGTGCTACCTGGAACATAACAGAGAAGAGATGAATATGTTCTTATATGCATTCTCATTGGAACAAGAGCCACACATCATGGTAGTGATGTTGTTTAACCCTTGAGGTGCTACCTGGAACATAACAGAGAAGAGATGAATATGTTCTTATATGCATTCTGATTGGAACAAGCGCCACACATCATGGTAGTGATGTTGTTTAACCCTTGAGGTGCTACCTGGAACATAACAGAGAAGAGATGAATATGTTC
>NW_007456914.1:0-358 GCF_000475195.1 Diaphorina citri | reverse complement strand
CTCTCTTTCTCCTCCTCCACCCTCTATTTCTTCTATATTCCCTTCTCTCTCTCTCTTTCCTCCCTCTCCCTTAATTCTCCTCTCTCTCTCCCTCCTTCACATTTTTCTTCCCCTCTTATTCTTTCTCCTCTTTCTTCCATATCATTTGTCTCTTTTCCTCCTCTTCCTCTCTCTCTCTCTCCTTCCCCTCTCTCTTTCTGTCTCATTATGGATCTCCCCCATTTAAACCTATGTCTTTGTCTCACCTATCACTCTCTCTCTCTCTCTCTCTCTCTCTCTTGTCCCTGTAATTTGTTTCGAGCTTCATTAGACAGAAAACAGAAGGTAGAAGGGAGAGGGGGATAGTAAGAGAGAGAGA
>NW_007456913.1:0-358 GCF_000475195.1 Diaphorina citri | reverse complement strand
TGACGAATCGCAAAAGTTTCCCCTGTAGGTAACCTGGGTTAAGAACCCCTGAGCCAGACTAATTCTAGCACGGGAGGTGTTCCAAGTTTGTGGGATCAGAGGATCAGACCTTGTGATCGTATTTTATCAATCAGTTGCCAGGTGCCAGGTTTTGTTAGATCCTTGAATCTCAATAAGTTGATCCAATGAGTTGATCCTGGGATATCAATAAATTGATCCAATGAGTTGATTCTTGCACCTCAATAAGTTGATCCAATGACAATAACTTAGGGTTAGCTAATATTTGATAGGAGACCAGGTAATCCTGCTATAAAATCAGCTATGACTGATTGACGGAACGAAGTAAGTTCCAAAAGTT
>NW_007456912.1:0-358 GCF_000475195.1 Diaphorina citri | reverse complement strand
TCAGGTGTTAAACATGTTTGTCAAATTTTATCAAACTAGACTACCCATCCGGGAGTCATAATAAAAAAATGAGGAGGATTAAATTTTCTTGTGACCTAGTTGTGACCCTGAAAAAAGACCCAATTTGAACTATCTTTGTCCGAGTATCTTTTTTTTGTTCTATTCCTTCAATTTCTTGTCATTGTTGATCCAATTAAATTATCTAGAGGAGTACAGGATAGGAGAAAGCCAGCCTTTCCGAGATATTGTATTTTCTATTTTTTTCCACCAACTTTTTCTGACTTTTCCACCCATTAACCCGTTTGGTTCTCAGGTGGCAAAAAGTGTTTAGTGTCCAAAGTGTTTGATCTACATTCGG
>NW_007456911.1:0-358 GCF_000475195.1 Diaphorina citri | reverse complement strand
TAATCCGTAACAAAATAATAACTCGTATTTTTCATCCGACCAAATCATTAAACGTCAATGATTTTTCTTCTTCTGCTTGTTCTCCTCTCTGTTGTTCTTTTTCTTTCTCCTTCTTCCTCTTTCTTCTCTTGCTCCTCTTCTCTTTCCCTCTCTCTTCTTTTTCGTTTTCTTTTTCTTCACCAAAAATAAATTAATAGTCTTTGCCTATAGTCAAGGAGAGGACTCTTCTTTTTCTTCTTTTTTTTGGCTTCTTCTTCTCCTTCTTCTTCTGTCTTCTTCCACTTATTCTTCTTCTTCTTCTTCTTCTTCTTCTTCTTCTTCTTCTTCTTCTTCTTCTTCTTCTTCTTCTTCTTCTTCT
>NW_007456910.1:0-358 GCF_000475195.1 Diaphorina citri | reverse complement strand
GTCCAGTATTTTTAGCTCCCTCTGAGTGAATAAGCAGTCCAGTAGCTTTCTGATTCCTATCATGACAACCAGCTGAAAGTGAACAATATATTATTAATAACTAGCCGAAATCCATGGCCGTTCATGTCACTCATCCATTTAGTGGTCTTGCTCGGCGTAGCTTAACAAAAACGAACCAGAATGTAGCCTATAATCTTCACGGGAGTGCAAGCAATAAGTTGACAAAGTTTCATAGCAATCGGACGAGCGGTTTGGCCAGGCATAAAGTTCGAACACACAAACAAACAAATATTCATTTTTATATATTAGATTAGTTAATACTAATCAAAATTAAATCTCAAATTATTTGTGGTAAAAC
>NW_007456909.1:0-358 GCF_000475195.1 Diaphorina citri | reverse complement strand
AGAGAACTCGGAGAGAAAATAAATGTTATGAAAGACAGAGAAGAGAAGGAGGGAGAAACTGAGAGAGGAAGAGATAAAAGGAAGTAGAGAGGAAGAGAGAGGGACAAAGGATTAAAAAATAATGAAGGTATGAAGGAAGAAATTGAGAAAGAAGTAAAAGAGAGAAGGGGAGAGATGGAAAGCGTAGGATATAGGAGAAAGGGATGAAAATGAAATATAAAGCGAGGGCGATAGAGAGATACAGAGTAAGAGAAGAAGAGAGGGAGAATGTGATTGAACGGGAGAAAAAGAGGGAGAGGGGGATAAAAGGAAGAGATAAAGAGAGGAGGAGAAAGAAGAGATAGAGAGATAAAGATAA
>NW_007456908.1:0-358 GCF_000475195.1 Diaphorina citri | reverse complement strand
CAGATTATTCGTCCTTTCACCAAAAACAAACCAAGTCAGCAGAGTATTCGTCCTTTTCACTAAGACCTCGTTTACACTCCAACGTAAACGAGTTGATCTTACCTAGCGACACTCCAAAGATCACTATACCTATTGACACTCACCAATATAATTTACCTATTGACACCTACGACAAAGTACCTATTGACACCTATGACAAAGTACGAAACATCGTACCTATTGACACTCCTCATAATATTTTACCTATTGACGTTGTACATAATCATACTTCTGACACCGTACAAAACATTGTACCTATTGACAATGTAGATAGTGCCACTGATAATAAATCACATAGCTCTATAAATTATGAACACGG
>NW_007456907.1:0-358 GCF_000475195.1 Diaphorina citri | reverse complement strand
ACTCATAATATTTTTCCATCAACTGCTTAATGCTAAAAATCAGGTCCACTGTTGATCTACCTCTTCTGAATCCATACTATTCTTCTTTTAAATTTACTTCTATGTGTGATCTAATCTTCAACTCCATTACTCTTTCGTATAGCTTTCTAACGTGATCCCTCTATAATTACTGCACACCCTTCTATCTCCTTTCTTTTACAATGGTACTATAATCCCCTCTTTCCACTCTTCTGGTATAACTTTCTCATTCCAACATTTTTTAAAAAGTCTGTAAAGTAGTTTTTTTTTTTTTTTTTTTTTTTTTTTCAACATCTCTCCTGTTATTTTATCAGGTCCTGGTGACTTGCCTGTTTTAATG
>NW_007456906.1:0-358 GCF_000475195.1 Diaphorina citri | reverse complement strand
CCCCACCCTTGATCAAACTTTATTTTGTATTTATATGTAGATACATTTTGTTACCATCTGTAAATAAAGTTTGATCCAGTCGTGTAATAATAATAAGAAAAGGATGATGAATAACAACAAGAAGAATAAAAAGGTGTTGGAAACAGGTGTTGTTTTACTTCAAGATACATTCTTTTACATTCATGCCAATGCAGAAATGATAAATTTTAATCAGAAAATTTCCTTTCCGGCCGGGACACGAACCGGAACTTCCGGGTTAAGAGTCAGTGCTTTTAACCATTCAGCCACAGAAGTGGGCATATCCCTCACTTAAAGTCAGCTCCCATGGCGTAGTGGTCACTGCACTCGCCTTGCACGC
>NW_007456905.1:0-358 GCF_000475195.1 Diaphorina citri | reverse complement strand
TTATTATTACTTCGTAATTAGACAAGAAGTACTCAATTCTTAGGGTTTGGGGTCACTCTAGTGACGGTGGACGTTCCCTTCCTTCATTTTATGCTCCCCCTTTTCAATTTACAGAGGAAGCATATATCATATTTCACAATTTGTTGACATACTCGTAAAAGTTTCTCTCGACTTTGATAGTTTGATCGGATTAACTTTGCAGTTAAAAATGTTTCTTCTCTCTTTGACCCCGATTTTCCGTTTGTCTCTAATCTTTCCTCCTTTCTCTCTTTCTCAGCTCCCTTTTTAGTCCGTCCTTCCTTTATAATTACAATAGTAATAAAAAGGTATAAGGGACGGACTATTGTATTCGCTTCGG
>NW_007456904.1:0-358 GCF_000475195.1 Diaphorina citri | reverse complement strand
AACAGTTGGTCAAAGGTACATTTTAATGGTATTACCTGTTTTCAGTACATAATGTACTAGATCCGGATGAAGTCCAGTGAACACCCAGCGTAAAATTCTACCTTATGATACACCATACATTGCTATCCTTGAAATACTGAAGCAATTTTATTAATCAAGTTATAAGTTTACTGTAAAGAATTTCTTAAATTAAATACCTAGATACCGATCCTATTAAAGATTTTGCTTAATACCAATGAAATCAACAATTCAATTCCATGAGACGTAATACTTACCTATCTTCATAAAGAGAAGAAGAAAATAAACTTGTCCTCTTACCTCTGTACATATTACAAAATTTGGTAGTTTTGGCACATCC
>NW_007456903.1:0-358 GCF_000475195.1 Diaphorina citri | reverse complement strand
TGGAAAAAGTTGACCCGATTACCATGAGACGTATTTTATTATTCCTTTCTGTGGCACTTTCGGCAAAGGATGAATTTTTAACTTCAACACCCTAACTTCCAAAGCATATTCCAGGGTGTTTACACACAGAAACCCATGTATTAAAACATATCCCTTACATGAGAGACAGACTCTTTAATTCTGGGAATTTTTTCATCAAAAAATAGCAAAATTTCACTCAGAAGCCCTCTTTCAGATAAACATTGAAAATACATAAGTGGCCTGTGGCAGCAAGTTCGGACGTCCAAAGCGGAATCTCTTTAGTTGAATAAATAAAAGTCGCGTAATTAAACAAAGCTTTTCTTACCGGTATCCTTTG
>NW_007456902.1:0-358 GCF_000475195.1 Diaphorina citri | reverse complement strand
AAAAAAAAAAAAAAAAAAAAACTTGGTACGCCAGCCTAGTTAGATTTGGAGGGTAGCACGTCTGCCTTGTAAAGTCTTGATCGCGGGTTCGATTCCCGCCCGGGCAGGATTTTATCCTAAACAGATAAGGTACGTTCTCGGAACGGTTGGTTTTCTTCTATTCTGTCTTCGTTCTCTCTTTACGGACGATAAGACCTTGGCAGTAACAGTTCCCTCTGTCAATCCTCCTAAAAATGCAGGGTCGATACCAAAGTTTTTATTTACGTACGAGTATGCTTTCTTTTTTAAGAGGTTTGACAAAGGGAACTGTAACTGCTATGGTCTTATCGTCCCGAAATCGAAGAGAGAAGGAAGACAG
>NW_007456901.1:0-358 GCF_000475195.1 Diaphorina citri | reverse complement strand
TGTTTGTTTGAGTTCTTCATGTTTGACTTTATCGGGATATAATAAATGTTTTTGTATGGAAGAATGAGGTTTGTTTTTGTATGGAGAATGGGCTGTATGGGGATATTGGGGATTTTGTAGGGGTTTATGATATGAATTATTGTTGTATTTGTAGACGGCCCGATTGTATTTGTCGAGGATGGATATAGGTTTTCCATCTTCATTTACTTATCTTTTGTGAGAATGACTCTCTATCTTTCATCATTAGATTCTGTCGTCGATTTTTCTGACATTTCGACACAACACGAGCCCGTAAATAATTTGACATACGAGATGGGGTTTCGAATTCGAAGAAACATGAGATTCTGTTTCACTCATG
>NW_007456900.1:0-358 GCF_000475195.1 Diaphorina citri | reverse complement strand
AGTCCAAAATATAGTGGGAAAATTTTCAATGTTACCTTGTTTGTTTTCAAGAAAATCGGACGGACCGTGACCATTAGGGAGTTTTTATACTATGTATTACAACGCAGACTTCCAAATACATACAAACAAACCATGTCTACCAATTTAAAAGGCACACAATGAAAAAAGTACCTGCCTAGCTAAGTGGCTAGAATTTAGACAGAAGAGCTCTCTTCAGAAGAATCCTAATATACTTAAAATAATATGCATATCTCTTCTCTCTCTGGAATTTAACAAGGGCTCTACTATTCCACTATAGTGAGCTTCCTATCCTACTTGAGTGGCACAAAAGACAAAAAAAAAGCGTATAAAAATTACA
>NW_007456899.1:0-358 GCF_000475195.1 Diaphorina citri | reverse complement strand
TTTTTTTTTTTTTTTTTATCATTGCTATTCTTTTATCTCTACATTTTTAATATCTTTCCATCGTTGCATCGCCTGCTTTTACTACAATCAGTGTCGGCTCTGAAGTTAATGATAGATTAACAATGATCTCACGTGAACCTTGGGGAATTCGATGCACTTTAAGTAGGCAACTATTGCTGCAATAGCATAAATAGGGGATTTTTCTCATTAGGTTCTAAAAAGAATTCACTTGTATTTTTCTGGTTTCAGATGTTTCCGAAGAAACGTGGTTTCGTGTCTATTCATTCACAATTCTTGCCCCCCTAAGCTAAACTTCTGCAGTTGATAAACACAGTAAATGGTAAGTAATTTTATTACT
>NW_007456898.1:0-358 GCF_000475195.1 Diaphorina citri | reverse complement strand
CAAATGTTAAACAGAGATCTCAGGTTAAATAAAAGTTACAATTACAACTATTACATAATAGAGTGATAAATTTAGAGGCGCTCTTATTGGTTAAATTTCTTCAAGGACAGTGCCGTCTATCGTCCATCTGATGAAGAACTACGGGTCTACGGGATGGGCATGCTATATCACTCTCTGATGTTCATGGGTCCCAGCACCTAAATGGAAAGTATTGTGTCTTCTTACCAATCTGATTATAGACATACTACGGGATGGGTAGTTGGCATGCTACAACACAGACCACATGATTTCTAATGTAGCAGTTGTTTCACACATTCTGGTCTCGTCTAAATTAAATAATCAGGGACGGACGTGCTAT
>NW_007456897.1:0-358 GCF_000475195.1 Diaphorina citri | reverse complement strand
CATATTTCCACAATGCGCTTTTTACCCGTCGCCCTTTCTTTACCATGTGCCTTTTACGTTCTCTCCACGTGTATTCCTCCTCTCTCTCCTCTTCCTCTTCTCTCTAATTATTTTCCCCTCCTACTCCCCCCTCCCCTCTTCCTCTTCTCCTCCTCCGTCCCTCTCTATTTTTCCCCCTCCTACTTATCTACTTCCCCTCCTCTCTCTCCTAATGATTCTGGTAACGGTCCCACCATCTCTCCCCTCCTGTTTCCAATTGAACAATTAATTACAAACACAGTGTATAGGTATTACACGGCTGATAATTACAGTGTTAATTACAATAACACCTGGCTCAGACAGAGCACCTCACACTACT
>NW_007456896.1:0-358 GCF_000475195.1 Diaphorina citri | reverse complement strand
GTTCCAACACGGAGTGACTCTGGGAATTGGAATTTTATAATTTCCGTTCTACAAACAATTTGATTGCTTTCGTGGAGTTATCATCATCATTATCCTTCCTCGCCACTTGGCTCTGTCGGAGACACTAATTAAAGCATTTGCTTTCGGGAAGTAAAAAATAGACCGGGGAGAGGTCTATTTTTATGAATTTCTTGGACTGTCTGGAAAATCTGGAAACATCTACCGTGTACTCACCTCATCAGTGACTTGGCCGGCTTTGTATTGAAGTTCCTGCAGTTCGGTTCGTGGCGGTCCTCCGGCTTCCGGCCCATCATCCTGAGCCGCAGCTGCCGACTTTTTAGTTACGGCCGGCATTTTA
>NW_007456895.1:0-358 GCF_000475195.1 Diaphorina citri | reverse complement strand
TATCATCAACAGGACACCGGCTCATCTGTTGAAAGAAATTATTCTAGTCGATGATTTTAGTGATGATCGTAAGTATAACCTAACATTACCTACTCTTAATAAACATCCTATATCATAAGTGTACATCTATCTATCTATGTGTCTGTGTAAGTTAGGTACCTTTACATGGCTTCTCTAAAGATCTCTGAAGGTATGTTTGTATGGGTCAAAAGTTTTGTAACTCACTTTTGAGTCACTTTTACTGGACCAATTGACTAAGTTTGGTAGATTTGTGTATTTTGGGAAACAATGGGATATTCTATCAGAAAAAACCTAATAAAACCATCTTTTTTACAAACGTTTACCTTTAGTTTGCTCA
>NW_007456894.1:0-358 GCF_000475195.1 Diaphorina citri | reverse complement strand
GAAAGAAGTCACTTCCAAAGATAATGGTAAGATTTCACTCTGTATTACTCTAGGGGTTTTTTCTCCGGAAATTCTGGCCAAGTGGAAGTGGGGTGTGGTAAAGAATACAATTCACCTGACCTAGTGCTTGTCTCACTCGTAGATTTGTTTTTTTTGAGGTCATTACTACCCAAATTGTGAGCTTGTTAGGGGTGTATTACCTACGTCACTATAGTCGTGAAGGATCCTTGGCATTTTGGCAAACCAGTGTGGATTGGAAAGCTGAAATCTTAATTTTTGCAGATCTCTCTATGATTGAATGCTGAAGAGAGTTCAAGAGGAAAGACGATTTCAAAGTGAAATTATGTACAAGATTAGA
>NW_007456893.1:0-358 GCF_000475195.1 Diaphorina citri | reverse complement strand
GGAAAAAAAAAAAAAATCTTTCAATTTTGCTTGTAATAACTTTCCTCTGCGCTGCTGGCTTTTCTCAGCTATTTTTCAGGCGGGGTGAGTAGGTGGGTAACTTGTCACGGAATGGAGGGTAAAACCCCTGTTTATTGAAAACGTTTAGCAGTTGTACAGTGGCGATAAACTCGCTCAGAAAAAGGAGATGTATTTTCCAATTTTGACGACAATTTCCTCAAGAACCAACCTTCGAGATTGTATTAATTGAGCAAAATAGTTTTGATTATATTATTACATTGCCAGCCTAGTTAGCTTAGTTGGTAGTGCGCCTGCCTTGTAAGCGCTAGGCCGCGGGTTCGATTCCCGCCCGGGGCGG
>NW_007456892.1:0-358 GCF_000475195.1 Diaphorina citri | reverse complement strand
ACCTCACTGAATTAAGTTGCTATGTTTGTTAGGACAATGATATCCGTTCTAAGCGTATCCTTCGAGCTCTCAGCAAGTCCTCAAGCATCAACTCCAAACATCTGATTGGCCAAAATTTGTTTTAGACTGATCTGAGACCGAGAATTTTCGTTCATAACGGGTGTTAGGCATAAACCTCAACTACTTCTGATGCTTTAGGTGGGTTTTTTAACCTCGGTAGTTAGGGGAGGGAAATGAAAATTAGGCAATAAAAGTGGGAGTAATTTATCAAAAAGTTTTCATGTGCCATCTTGACACCACCAGTTTTAATGTGGAGTTGAAATGGGGTAAAAAAGGTTTTAAAAAATGCGTAGATGGC
>NW_007456891.1:0-358 GCF_000475195.1 Diaphorina citri | reverse complement strand
GAATCTTACCTTCTTTCCAAAGTCACCGATTTCCTTCTGATCTATAAGAATCCTCACCAAACTTTCCACAGTATCAATAGAGGATAAGAATAGTGAAAAGTAGGTAGGTATACCAAGTAGGTAAGTAGGTAATGTACCTAATTTGATAGGTAGGTACACTAAACAGCAGTGTTAATCACTAACACTTAACATCACTTATCGCTCGTCAAAAAACACTTGCATTTTCAAACCACTCAAATGCGTCTTTTCAGTGTTTATTTCCCCGTTGTTATTTTACGGGGAAAAGAGTGAGTTATACTCGAACTGAGTTGTTCAAAAGAGTTGTTATCACAGCACACGGAATGAATTTGATTCATTA
>NW_007456890.1:0-358 GCF_000475195.1 Diaphorina citri | reverse complement strand
TAATGTATTTTTATTAGATAAATAAAAATTATTATCCCTTAAAATGGTTAAAAATCCCTAAATCCCTTTTTATCCCAGTCAGATCCGAAAAATATGCCAATCCATGAAGAACCATGGATGATTCCACAAAATAAATATCACAGACTCTCCTATTCCATTTATTTTTATTTATTTTTTTTTCTCTCTGCCTTTTCCCGTGTACAGACGGGGTCGGCGTTTTTCGTCAACCTCTCAATCAGCCCTAGGGGGGTCGCTTTTGAGGACATTTGGTTGTGCCTAAAAATTTTACGAGTGGATGCCCTTCGCACTCAACCTTTGCTATTTCTTTAGCAAGGGAAATTCAGGCTGGTATATTCCC
>NW_007456889.1:0-358 GCF_000475195.1 Diaphorina citri | reverse complement strand
AAAAAAAAAAAAAAAAAAAAAACACAGGAAACCTATCTGTAACATTAACATAGCATTATATGAATGAAAGTTCTCCCTTCAAATCAGACTAAAATAATTTTGGCCGATAAGATTTTTGGAATTGATGCTTTTCAGCCCGTCCTTCCTTTTTAAAGAGTTTTGACAGAGAGATATTTATGTACATGCTAAGGTCTTATCGTTCCGTAATCGAAAAGAGAAGGAAGACAGGATTAGGAGAAAGCCGGCCGTTCCGAGAACGAACATTATCCGTTCGGGATGAAACTTTGGTACTCACTGCAGCATTGTAGGATTTTCCCAATATCTCAATAATCCTAAAATCCAATGTTTACCTACCATG
>NW_007456888.1:0-358 GCF_000475195.1 Diaphorina citri | reverse complement strand
CCTAAACAAATAGGTAAGATTCGTTCTCGGAACGGCTGACTTTCTCCTATCCTATCTTCTTTCTCTCTTCGATTTCTAGCGACTGAATCTAGCGAAAAAGTGTACAGTGTACCTACTTGCACCTTTAAAAAGCAAAAAAAAGGTAATATAAATGGTAATACAAACACATACCTTATCATATTTGTGAGGTTCTTGGTATGGTATGGCATGATCCTCTGGGGTCGGGATTGTGATGAGGTAGGGTTTGACGTCAGCTCTCCGTTTTGGTACCGGGGTTCCGGCTAGGCCACACTCGGGAAATACAATGATATCCACGTCCTGTAGGATAGAAATCAGAATTATTGTTATTTACTAAATA
>NW_007456887.1:0-358 GCF_000475195.1 Diaphorina citri | reverse complement strand
AAACTCTATTTTTAGCCCTAGTCCAAGAAGCTGTTGTTTTAGACCCAGAGAGACTAGGTATGTACGTGTCTCTCAACCGGGTCTTTTAACGGATCCTTCCCTCTTATCTTCTGTGTGTGTAAGAGATAATTTAGCTTGAAAGGTAGCGCGTCTGCCTTATAAGCGCTAAGTCGCTTGTTTGCTTCCCACCCGGAGTCCGGAGTGATCTTCATCCTAAACAGATAATGTTCGTTCTCGGAACGGCTGGCTTTCTCCTATGCTGTCTTCTTTCTCTGTGTCCGGAACGATAAGACTCCGTTGTTAGGTACTGTTTTATCTATGAAACCTAAAACTTTCTATGCACTTACTGGAGGGTTCT
>NW_007456886.1:0-358 GCF_000475195.1 Diaphorina citri | reverse complement strand
TTCCACTTTGCTAAACCTTTATAAACGAGAAAATGTTGTATTAAACCGCCTTAAACGAAAAAATGAGCTGGTCCCTTGACTTCCAGGTTCGACTGTATTTTGTTTATCTGTTTTTAATAATAGGTATGTTACCTATCACCTATCGTACCTATGTACATATCGTACCTATGTGATTTGGCGATTATGTTCGCGGATTTGGCGATTATGTTCGCGGATTTGTGTATTTTGTTTATCTGTTTTTAATAATAGGTATGTTACCTATCACCTATCGTACCTATGTTTTTTTTTTTTTTTTTTTGCGGATTTCGCGATTTTGTTCGCGGATTTCGCGATTTTGTTCGCGGATTTCGCGATTATG
>NW_007456885.1:0-358 GCF_000475195.1 Diaphorina citri | reverse complement strand
TATATTTCGTGTGGTAATCATCAAGAAAACATTATTTTTGTTCGAAAGACAAGAAAACCAATCATAGCCAAGTGCATGCTATTTGAAACTAAAGTGTTGTGGGCGTGTAATAGTATTCGAATCATAGATAGAAATGGCTATAAAGAGACGATCCCGTTTGAGCTTTTGAGTGTGTTGTATAATCGTAAATTGTACGGTGTCATGGCTTTTGTGTTGGGATAGGTGCGCTTCCATGATTTCGTGGTAATTACATTGCATCTTCTGCCACTTGCTAACTCATATATAATAATGGTGATTCATACAACATGCATGCAGTGCTATTGGGCCTTTGGCGAGCTTTCGATAGCACTCAGGTTAT
>NW_007456884.1:0-358 GCF_000475195.1 Diaphorina citri | reverse complement strand
ATTATTTTTTTTTTTTTTTTTTCCCAGGTTCCTGTTGAGATGTTTGAGCTCAGAGAATAATTAGGTTGTGGTTATGTACCGGGTTGGGGAAGGCAAGGTTGGTAAACTTGCCTTGTTTTTCAGTTACCATTCCCATGCCAGACTGTAGAGACAATGTCCTGTCTCACCTAGTCTGAGCTTATCTCAACCCGCTACATAATCACAACCTTAGAGACCTTATCAGTCTCCAAGCATACTAGGGATGGGATATTCGACTCTTTTTGAATATTCGAATACCACAATTCGATTCTTTTCAAATATTCGACTCAAAGAATCGACTCTAAAAGAATCGCGATTCTTTTGTAGGCGGGGGAGACTA
>NW_007456883.1:0-358 GCF_000475195.1 Diaphorina citri | reverse complement strand
TATACAGGGTGTCCACCAATGTATGACCCACTCAAATTGCTCCGAATATGTTGGAGTTTTCGAAAAAAAACCCGTATTTCTTTGATCACCAATCAATAAGACTTTCCCGTTTTTAGCCCGTCCTCCCTTTATTATTACAATAGTATTGTAATAATAAAGGCTATTGTATTCGCCTCGGTGTCGTCTGTCTGTGTGTCTGTCTGTTCCAATAGAAGGACTTATCCAAACCTGGTCGACCTATATATCAAATCTGTCACTCTGTCCCCAGAGTGACAGACGCCACCGAAGCGAATACAATAGTCCGTCCCTTATACCTTTTTATTACTATCGTAATAATAAAGGAAGGACGGACTAAAAA
>NW_007456882.1:0-358 GCF_000475195.1 Diaphorina citri | reverse complement strand
TTAGAGAGAATAGTCAAGGGGCACTCGATTTAATTTCCGTACAAGTACGGAGAAATTCGTACGCCTACCATCACTGGACAGAACTCGATACCAGCATGAAATTGGAATGTCTCCCCCTCCCACCCACTACAGATCAGAGAGGAGGGGAGGGTATTAAATTGTAACCTCCATTTAAAGTTTGCCTAACAATGTCTCTCCCTAGGATTTTCTCCCTTCATAAATATAGGGGCGATAGGGATAAAAACCTACGTAGAAAAGTTTCATTCCAAAATAAACAGTAAGAATTTACATCTTTTGAGAGCGAGAGAGAGAGAGAGAGAGAGAGAGAGAGAGAGAGAGAGAGAGAGAGAGAGAGAGA
>NW_007456881.1:0-358 GCF_000475195.1 Diaphorina citri | reverse complement strand
GAGTTCTTGGTGAGAGTTAACAAGGAGAATTTTGCAAAAACCCGTGTCACTTGAAGAATATTGGAGATATCAACATATTTCTTTGTGAAACTGATGTTTGACATTTCGCATTAGAAAAGCTGTTCCACATAAAAGGAGGCCCAAGTAGGGTTCAACTGGGAAACACGGTAGGAACTTGTTGCCCAAGGCACTCTCTGCCACCCAACTCTTGTCTGGTGTGTTGGGAAGCACTGGTAGATTGGTATCGTGTGACGTCATAGCTCAGGTTCTGGGTTCTGGTTATTAACACTCATTATATCAATTAAACCTAACTCTAGCTCCGGCGCGGTGTACACTCAGTCATGTACGTATAGGGTGA
>NW_007456880.1:0-358 GCF_000475195.1 Diaphorina citri | reverse complement strand
CAATTTCTTTATTCACATTTAATATAAACGCATTTTTCCCCTCCTTTATGTGAACACGTGCTTGTAATCCTCCTCATATAGGTACTACACATACATAGTGCATAGTTTGTACAACATACATACATACGTACCCATTATACCTCCAAATAGTACCTAACGCCTCCCCATCCCCATTATCTGACTTCAACTCATTAACAAATTACCTTCTACCCGTTCCAAGTTCCATTTACTCATCTCTACCCTCTTCTCCTCCTCTCCAGGATATAGATACACATAGGGCACATTGTCGTCTACCCCTCCCTCGTTCCATTTACCCACCTTTACCGTACGCTTCTTCGCGTTCCATATTTCCACAATG
>NW_007456879.1:0-358 GCF_000475195.1 Diaphorina citri | reverse complement strand
TTGCTTAACTTCAGTGATCAATTGGGAACGGGTGCATTTCGCGTGCTATTGCAGCTTCCTTGGGAAATAGGAGTCTTCTAACTTTTCAACCCTTGGCTAATACCCTAGGCTAGGGAAAATTTTTGTATGAACGCCGTGAAATCAAGTAAGTATGCAATGTGCCAGAAATAAAATATTGGTGGAGATGTCCAACTTCCTGTGACGTATGACCCCTCTGTAGTTTGTAGTTTAACTTGAAATATTTTCATTATTATTATTATTATTTTGAAGAGGTTTGATTGAGGGAACTGTAACTGCTATGGTATTATCGTCCCGAAATCGAAGAGAGAAGGAAGACAGGATAGGAGAAAGCCAGCCG
>NW_007456878.1:0-358 GCF_000475195.1 Diaphorina citri | reverse complement strand
GGTGGTGGATTATAGTTATAATTTTGAGGCTCGTACACAGGTTTCGGCGCATTGTAGTTGAAGTTTTGAACGCCGGGTCCTATCTCGTTATATTGGTTTCGTGGTTGTTGCTGATATTGGTGGATAATTTTTGTTGGAGGTAGTTGAGGTACCACGATCTTGTCCTTGTGGTGATGAACATGTTTGTGTACAGGTGTTTTGGGATGAGCTGGATGAGGTATATACTTGTAGTGGTGGATGTGTTTGATCTCTTTGGGAACGACGATGATGACCCGATGATGTCTGAAAAGAAACAATATAAATGACGATTCAGAACTCTGATTACAGCTCAATTTTTAAAAGCCCTTCTAGAGTTTGG
>NW_007456877.1:0-358 GCF_000475195.1 Diaphorina citri | reverse complement strand
ACAATAGTCGCACATTGGAGCTGAAATTTTCCAAACACCTGTGCTCTGTGTTCGTGTCTGGCGTTCTAAATACTCATAGAGTACCTACCGGTAAGGTAAATGTGTTTGGGTAAGTAATAATGTAGCTAACATAAGTAGTGATGAAAAATTCCATATTCGACAGTGTCAAATGTGAAATTTTTCCACGGAACGATACTTTGTAACTAGACAGTTTTGGACTATATTCTAGGATGTCAAATATGGATTTTTTTTTTTAATATTTGTTCCGCTATAATTTGCGATAGTTTGGTCCGATTTAAATGAAATTTGGTACCGGAATTTAAAACATCAATGCACGTCGCTCATTAAAATTTGGGTT
>NW_007456876.1:0-358 GCF_000475195.1 Diaphorina citri | reverse complement strand
AAAAAGTGGAAACTGTACATGTCTCCCGTTTAAAAAAATATTATTCACCTTTGTGATTAACTCAACAAACTTGTCACATTCAATATAATGAGTATTTTATTTTATTTCATTTTAATTTTTTTTTTTTTATGTCATTACATTTATTTTACCATTAGGTAGTCGTTAGATATGAAGTAGGTTTTATTTTTCGTAGCTTTTAGTAGATATTATCAAGATTTTATTGCTACTTAAGTTTCCCTCATTCGATGTTACAATTAGGGGTTTTGATTTTTTGTATGTATATTGTATAATTAGGTGATGTAACAAGAAATTTTGCGATAAATTTTTAAAGAAGGGAAATGACATTGAATTTTGAAAA
>NW_007456875.1:0-358 GCF_000475195.1 Diaphorina citri | reverse complement strand
CGGGCGGGAATCGAACCCGCGGCCTAGCGCTTACAAGGCAGACGCACTACCAACTAAGCTAACTAGGCTGGCTCGAGTTTTTGAACTGATTATTAATTTTTGGAAACAATATTTCTTTTTCTTTCTTTATTCAATATTATTTTAATAATGAACTTTGTTCAAACATATCATTGTCCTGTATTTCAGTCAACCTAATTGAAATTTTCTCAACAAACTTTTGGACTTAATCTATAGGAGGCTCCGTAGAAACCATCTTTCTAAGTTCCACTGTTTACTAAACCACGATGGTTCTTGACAAAGGTTTCACGGTTGGAAAAGTTTACCGATAATCTAATCCAGAGTCTGCCAGCCTAGTTAG
>NW_007456874.1:0-358 GCF_000475195.1 Diaphorina citri | reverse complement strand
CTTCTTCTTCTTCTTCTTCTTCTTCTTCTTCTTCTTCTTCTTCTTCTTCTTCTTCTTCTTCTTCTTCTCCTTCTTTCTCTTCTTTTCTCTTTCTTTCTCTTCTTCTTCTCTTTCTTTCTCTTCTTTTTTTCCCTCCTCCTTCGTCTCCGTCTCCTTCTTTTTCTTCATTATTTCGTCGTCTTCTTCTTCTTTTTATTCTTCATCTTCTCTTTCTCCTCCTCCTCCTCCTCTTCCTCTTCCACCTTCTTCGCTTCCTCCTCCTCTTCCATCTCTTTCTTTTCTTTTCTCTTCCTCCTCCTATATACTCGTCCTCCTCCTTCTTCTTTTTTTCTTATTCTACGTTTTCTTCTTCTTCCTC
>NW_007456873.1:0-358 GCF_000475195.1 Diaphorina citri | reverse complement strand
TCCAAAACAGATACACCTGGTTTAAATTATTAACAGGTGTATGGATTTACATAATGAAACAGGTACCTAGGTATGTACTGTACCTACATAGGTATGTATCTAGGTACCTACATACAGGGTGTTCAACCGAAAAGTGCCCCATAGGAAATTAACCCGTAAAGTCAGTTATTAAATTAAGAGTGAAGGAATTGTTGGGTACGAATCCTTCAAGGAAGGAGAGAGAGAGAGAAAGGTAGAAAGGAGAGAAATAGACATACCGGAGTGAGAGAGATATTAGAGCGGCAAACAGAATAAGAGGCAGAGAGTCCGAATGGAAAGGAAAGGAGAGCAAGGGAAAGAGAAGAGGAAAAGAAAAGGG
>NW_007456872.1:0-358 GCF_000475195.1 Diaphorina citri | reverse complement strand
TCAAAAAACTTTGCTGCAACTTTCTCAAACACGTCCAAACTAACGAATTTCATTGCATTGCACAAGTCTGGACCCACCTTTACACACACGTCACAATATTCAACACATTCAACAAACAAGGTAACATTACTTCCATCCATCAAATAGCTTATGTCCTGAATTCTCGATTTTCACTTTGGATCAAAATTGCCTTTCTGATTTAATAATTTCTCTGAAGGGAATTTGTGCAGAAAAGAAATGACAAGAGAAACTGTAGAAAATAATACAAAAACAACGTTGGCGCATTTTATTTTAATATTTTCAATAATAGTGTTTAATTAAATAAATAAATAATAGTGTTTATTAATGATCCAATGAA
>NW_007456871.1:0-358 GCF_000475195.1 Diaphorina citri | reverse complement strand
TTAGGAGGTAAGGTTGATAAAATTAATTCGGTGTACTTGAACTTTGAAAAAAAAAGGCATTTTTTTTTCTCTTTTTTTACCCTGCTGAGAAAGCTGATAAAAAATAAATCATTTAATTCATGAAGATTGTTGGTGGATGTGTCAATTTTACCAATTCACCAAAACTGCATTTCAGTGAGAAACAAAAAGTCCCTTTAGCTTAGTAGGCCCTTTAGCCAAGGTCCTATGTAAAAATCACAAAAAAACTCAATTTTATTATTCTCACGAGACTGAGGGCATCCCGAACTCCAAGAAAAGAGCCGAAAGAACTTCAGCCCAACTGGTAATCGAACCGGGGTCCTCCGGCGTGCAAGCCTAA
>NW_007456870.1:0-358 GCF_000475195.1 Diaphorina citri | reverse complement strand
CAGTTCCCTCTATCAAACCTCTTGGGAAAAAAATGGTCCTTCAGGCCGGATTATATTTTGGTCTTTTTTGGCCGAATTGGGCCGGATAGAACTTAGGGCCGTATCAAATTTATTTTTTAAAAAATTGCTCATTTAGTTTTGGCCACTGATCGGGGTCTATGTGCTAGGTACCATATTTTTAAGCGGTCAAACTTTCTTGACTTGGCGGGGCGGAGCGCTACCGCGCTCCTTAATTTTCTAGGTTCTAGGAATTGGCCTGGAAAGTGTTAATGCCTATGGTACCATGTTTATGTTACAGTAGACTTCTGACTGTGATGATTTGATGTGTGGGGGGATTTTATGTTCCTTAGTAATGTCC
>NW_007456869.1:0-358 GCF_000475195.1 Diaphorina citri | reverse complement strand
AATACAGAATATTCCTACTCGAGATGTCAGGGGCAGTGCCTAGCAGGATTGTTCAGTTGATGAAACGACGCGAATTTTCCCTTATGGAACCCTGAATCGAGTTTTCCAATTCCCATGTCCAAGTCCCGAATGGGCATTTCTCTACATAATTTTAGTCCAGGATAAATGCCAGCCATTCCGCTCAGACCATCCAAGCGTGTGTGGCGGAAATAAACTTCAGACCGAGGTCTGTTGACGGTTTGAGTGTGAGTGCGGGCAGTTATGAATACGGGTACTTTATGTCCTGGTTTAAGCGTATTCTCATGGGAATACGGTAACAATAAAAGGTTTCCAAGCGGTCACCCATCGAAGTACTTGC
>NW_007456868.1:0-358 GCF_000475195.1 Diaphorina citri | reverse complement strand
TTGAAAATTAAACGCTTGAACAATATTTCACATAAGACCCTCTACATAGGAATCAGGAAGCTGTAGATCCCTTCAAAATGGGGAGTCAAATTGTCAAATCACCTAAAATATGGGCCGTCTTGTGATCGAGCCTCCTAATAAAATATCGGAAGTAAAGCGTAAGTGATGTCGGAAGTATCATGTACCTCACCAAGATAAAGAGTCAAACCAGTGGCGTAATAATGAGACCAAGTCCTTCTTCAAATCTAAAGCCCAGAACACATCACGCTTAGCTACTAGCTATATGTCTACCAACTTGATGGTCTTTCGACGGTTCAATGCTTGTGTACTCGATATCTGCTCAAATTTCAGGTCTAAA
>NW_007456867.1:0-358 GCF_000475195.1 Diaphorina citri | reverse complement strand
ACTTTTCCTACGTTTAATATTTTGCTCTCGCTTTTAGTTTTCAGTTTTCATTTCTTCGAGACAAGACTCAGGGACGATTTTAGTTTTCAGGGGCGAAGCCAAGGGAGCGCGAAGCGCGACCTCATGCACTCTCCGCGAAGCCCCGGGAGCGCGCAGCGCGACCGTAAACAAGGGAGCGCGAAGCGCGACCCCATGCACAACCCCGCGTAGCCCCGGGAGCGCGGAGCGCGACCGTATACGCAACCCCGCGTAGCGAACACGCGAAGCCCCCGGGGGGTGGCGAGCACGAAGTGCGAGTCCTAAATATATACAGCCCCTTGTGTAACTGACTGACTGACTGACTGATTCACTCACTCAC
>NW_007456866.1:0-358 GCF_000475195.1 Diaphorina citri | reverse complement strand
GTTATGGAAACTGATTTATGATTTAAAAAAAAAAAAAAAAAGTTCAATTCACTGTATAACTAACTAGGTAGGTACCACTGTATAATTAACTAGGTAGGTACCACTGTATAACTAACTAGGTAGGTACCTACTGCTTTGTCAGGAGGTTTACCCTTCATTCGATGACAAGCTACCAGCCTCCTTACGTTAATCACAACCAGCCTGAGTGGGGCCGGGAAAAGCCATCAGCACCAAATCCCCCAGATGGTCACCCATCCTTGAATCAACAGTTGATGGGAACTGATGGTTAATACAACAAGCTTTCAACGCGCCGCAGGCGATTTTTTTTTTTTTTTTTTTTTTTTTTTTTTTTTTTTTG
>NW_007456865.1:0-358 GCF_000475195.1 Diaphorina citri | reverse complement strand
GAAGAAGAAGAAGAAGAAGAAGAAGAAGAAGAAGAAGAAGAAGAAGAAGAAGAAGAAGAAGAAGAAGAAGAAAAACAAGTTGTATTCGATTTCTTCGTTAAAAAAAAGCCCCTCTAAATCCAAAAGAGGGTTCTCCATCCAAAATGTTCTTATGACAAATTTTCTGATAGAATATCCCAATGTTGTCCAAAATACAAGTAGGTATACCAAGTTTAAAGACAATTGGCCTAGTAAAAGTGAGTTAACAACATTACAAGCTTTGACCCCGACCCCACACATATAAAGTACATCGAACACATAATATCTTAAGTTAAATAAAACCTAAGAAAAACTCAGCAAGAGGGAAACTATTGAAATG
>NW_007456864.1:0-358 GCF_000475195.1 Diaphorina citri | reverse complement strand
GAATTTGATGGCACATTCGTTCTCTTTTGACAAAATTTTTGATGGCAAATTCGAGGAAATCAGGCTGTATATCGTAAAGTATTGGTGTAAAAAAAAGTGGATATAACTTTCGAAAATTTTTGATATTGGCTTGTTACAAGCGCATATTTCGCTATTCGTGAACCATCATTCCTAGAACTCTTACATGTACACCGATTGATTTCTCGTGAAAAGTTACATAGGAAAGACTAATTGGTCATCTTAAATACTCTAATGGAAACTCTGGTTGAAAAAAAACCATGTAAAAAATCATGTTGAAATATTTGGAGATATCACAGAGAGGAGAGAGGGAGCAGAGAGAACCTTCCAGTCTGAAAGC
>NW_007456863.1:0-358 GCF_000475195.1 Diaphorina citri | reverse complement strand
CCTGTTAAGCCTATACGAATCAAATGGACCTGAACTGTTAGCTTAACAGGCCTATTAAGGGCTGAAAAATTATTGGTGAAATCCATCCTTAATATTCCTTGTATTTAGTGGTAGAGCGAGTCATTACCTTGCAGAAGGTCCTGAGCTCGATTCTCAGAGTAGACAAAAAAAACCGTTTTCTTTCTAGTGTTCTCGTCTTGATCGAGTACATAATTGGGAAGTATTTTGTTATGTGTGTGTCTTATCGCTCATCTAACTAGGGGCATACAAGGATGGGTATGCTACGAAACAGACCACATCAGTCTTAATAAATAAATGAATGAATAAGAAAAAAAACTCTATTAACTAAAAAATAAAT
>NW_007456862.1:0-358 GCF_000475195.1 Diaphorina citri | reverse complement strand
AAGAACAGATAGGTACGATAAGTTACACTGTGGAAAGTGTCGAAGGTCTTTGAGAGGGTGGTTAACGTTTCGTCTTGGTTTTAACCTTTGCTATGGTTTAATATTTAATCACCTCTCAAGATATCAACCGCGTCTTGTGTGAACTGCTCCGACAAGGGAGGTCTTTAACTTCGGAAATGATGTGGAACTACCGTGACATCATCATGACGATCAAACTTATTGATTGAAAATTTAGTAACGTTAAAAAATGAAAAATAATCACCGAAAATTAGGTGTCCTCTTTAATGCGACCTGAATGCAGTCAACCCATTGTATTTTGAAAATTTCTTTTGTAAAACCCTCTCCAATGTTGGCAATA
>NW_007456861.1:0-358 GCF_000475195.1 Diaphorina citri | reverse complement strand
TGTTTTTATACTCGGCACATCTCTTCTGCTGGAAATAAACTCCAGGCTTCCCTGAGGTCACCGCAGGAGGTGATGCGTTGTAGTTTTTGTTCTCCGAGAGTTTTACTTTTGTTCTTTTTTTTATCTGATGGTGTGATATTGTGTGCTCAGACTCTCAGGGACGGTATGTAGGATGTTCGGATACTTTTAAGGCAATGTTTGTTTTGTTCTTCGCTTGAAGAGCTTTTCAGGCTCCGCAGATTTTCAAAGGTTCAACGTACAAAGCTTCAATCCCCTCGAACATTTATTATTTAGATTCGAGAGGAGTTTGTTTCTAGTTTTGTATCCAGGTAGGCGTTGGAGAATGCTTGAGCTGTTG
>NW_007456860.1:0-358 GCF_000475195.1 Diaphorina citri | reverse complement strand
TAAATGCTCCCTCCGCACACAACTCTCCAAATGTGGTCAGATCTTCGCCCTGTGGTGGATAGAAAAGAGATATGTAATAAATATGTTATGATATCACAAGTAATGCTTGCCAGTCTAGTTAGTTTGGTTGGTAGCGCGTCTGCCTTGTAAGCGCTAAGCCGCTGGTTCGATTCCGCCCGGGGCGGATTTTATTCTAAACGGATAGTGTTCGTTCTCGGAACGGCTGGCTTTCTCTTACCCTGTCTTCCTTTTCTCTTCGATTTCGGGACGCTAAGACCTTAGGTTACAGTTCCCTCTATCAATGGGTAGTAAATACATGTCATGGTTCTATATTTTCCCTCACAAAACACCTTACTTA
>NW_007456859.1:0-358 GCF_000475195.1 Diaphorina citri | reverse complement strand
TGTTGTGGAGGGTGTGACGAAAGACGTTGTAAAATTTGTTATTTTTTGTCGCAAACAAAGGAAAAGAAGAAGAAGAAGGAGGAGGAGGAGACCAAGAAGAAGAAAGAGAAGGAGGAGGATAAGGAGAAGAAGAAGGCGAACTATAGAAGAACAAGAACAAGAGGAAGAATAAGAAGAAGAAGAACAAGAAGAACGGGAAATATGTAGAGAAGAATTTCAAAAAATAATTGAAAATAATACAGGAAATAGTGGAAATTATGTGGGAAATATTGAAAAAAAAAAATGTGGTAAAATAATAAAAATTTCACTGCAAAATTCCGTGACAAAAAAAAAAAAAAAAAAAAAAAAAAAAAAAATT
>NW_007456858.1:0-358 GCF_000475195.1 Diaphorina citri | reverse complement strand
TCATCTTCAAACTCATTCTCTTATCACATAGTACACCCGTCATTTTCTTCCAGTTCACCCAAGCAGCACTAACTCTATCTCGCAATCCAGCTCTCCTTCCTTATCTACCACTGATCCCAGGTACTTGAACTTGTCCACAACATTAAGCTCTACTCCATCCAGATGTAGCCTCCGTTATGTGTCCATTCCAAAGTTCAACTGTCCCTTTCTTTCCAAGTCCTCTTCTTTCCAAAGCATTTTTCCATCTTTCCATTTTTCTTTCCATATCTTTTACACTCTCCTCACACAAGACGATATCGTCCGCGAACATCATACACCAAGGGGCCTTTTTCCTGACATCTTCTGTGAGTACATCCAT
>NW_007456857.1:0-358 GCF_000475195.1 Diaphorina citri | reverse complement strand
TAGACCAGCAGACTACACTACTATAGTTCATCCAGATCAATGTGACAGCAATAAGTCATCAACCCAAAATGAAGGAACTGAGGAGTTAGTATCTCCTTCGAGAGACATTTTTATTCGGGAAACGAAATCCAAATCTTCACAAAAATATGTGGCTGAAACTCTCGCCACAGAACCAATCAGATTGCAGGAAACCCTTACATTGTTGCAATTCAGGTAAAGGTCCGTTTTTGATAAACTCTCTCTTCTAAAATGCAGAGGTAGCTACAAGTTCAGAGGTTGGATGGATTCCAGAACAGGTAAGGTGGATATCGCCTTACCTGACTTTGTTTCACTGTCGGAGGAAGCACTGTGCAATATA
>NW_007456856.1:0-358 GCF_000475195.1 Diaphorina citri | reverse complement strand
AGCCAAGTAGGTATCTATCTGAAGATGACAGTCATGGGCAAGTTAGGAATCTTGTGTCTTAGATAAGGTAAACTTTTACATGTATAGGTACTTGGACAGTGTCCACATTCTCAATTTTCAATCAAAACCTCCAAAGTGCTCTCAGATGAATTGACAGTGGAAAACACCATTCGTACAATGGTTCGATACCTAGATAGACCAGCCATAAGGCCCGGCTTACAGCTTGAAGTAGAAAAGAGAGCAAATAGCTGCCAGCTAGCATGTGCATTCGTTAGGAGGAGATGGAGGAGAGAAAGTCTGCTTACATAACTATCTACCTAACTAATAGGTACCTAACCTGACTAATATATACCTACCT
>NW_007456855.1:0-358 GCF_000475195.1 Diaphorina citri | reverse complement strand
AAGAGGTTTTCTTACAATATCTCGTTTCCGGTAATTTTTTTTTTATAAACAATGAATTAGAAAGCTGTTTGTATTTTTCTTTCCTACATATACATTTACACTTTTCTTCTAGGATGTACCGTAATCCCGTAACGGTCGATCCCGTTTTCGGGATATGCTGCTACTATAGGGAAATCCTTAAAAAAAAGTCCAATATATTGGAATAACATATTGAATTCCATGTTTTCAGGTGTGCTACTTAAAATAAAATGGATATTTTGGCTATTTAGGAAGCCATATCACAGATGGACAAGATGGCGGCTAAATAAGACAAATAAATTAATTTTCTATTCTTTTAATCCAGTTTAGGCCAAGCTGT
>NW_007456854.1:0-358 GCF_000475195.1 Diaphorina citri | reverse complement strand
ACAATTCCTGTGGGTTTCTTTCTAGGTGTACACCGTTTTCTTTTCAATGAGCTATGTACACAATCTGCTGACTTGTCGTTCAGTTTCTTTGGTTTCACTTTGAACATATCCTCAGGTGTTTCGTAATGAACTACGGTGGGTTTTCTGATCTCGAACATTTTCTCAGGTTCGTATTTATCCTCGTTCATTTTGATGGTTTTAAAATAGCAATCCGATCTAACCCTTTTGCTATTGTGAGGAATGCTTGTTTTGGATGGACTTTCCATGATTGGCTCAAGAACAGTGATTGGTTTTTTGTAAATATTGATGTGTTTGAACATTTCTGTTGTATTTGAACTTGAGTCTTCATAACTTTCAT
>NW_007456853.1:0-358 GCF_000475195.1 Diaphorina citri | reverse complement strand
TCTCCATTCCTGCTGAGGGGCAAGTAGGCGAATTCCACTTTGCGAATGGTTTCGTTAAATTTTGTTGAACTTTGTCTGGTCTTTATTTACTTTGTCCTGTCTTTTCTGGAATTTGAACTCCGTTTCAGCCTTGGAAAGAAAGGTTGAAGAATGTTCTAAGGAATCTAAGGTCTACTTCAAAGGGAATAGAGGAGAAGACGTAGACTTTGTAGACATGTTTTAGGGAATTTGGCTTGTAACTGTTGTTGATGTTGCTTTTGTTTATGACAATTATTTTGGTTTTCAGTGGCGTAGCGTGGTCTAAATTCAAGTGTAAGGCGTGTAGGGTACTAATTTCCATCATCCATGCTCTTCATGG
>NW_007456852.1:0-358 GCF_000475195.1 Diaphorina citri | reverse complement strand
CATAATTTTTGTCTGTTTAGATCTACTTTTTTGTGACAGTTCCTCTCTTTGTTTCACGGTTCCCTCTAGTCCCGTTCCGTCATGAGGATTATCTTCCTGTTAGCCACTTTGCTAACCATTTCCAGTGCCAATCTCATCCCGGGTAAAAGGAAAGTTATCATTGATACAGACGGAGGTGGAGACGATATTATGGCCATCATAACAGCTCTCAGATTACCCACCGATATACAAGTGCTAGGCATTACTACTGGCTGTGGTAATGTAAATGCTACTCAAGCTACTGTCAATGTGCTCAAGACTCTGAGAGTTCTCAACAGAACTGAGGTGAGTTTGAAGAAACCTCAACGGCTAAACCTCC
>NW_007456851.1:0-358 GCF_000475195.1 Diaphorina citri | reverse complement strand
AAAACGTGTTTTGGCACTAAAAACTGACCATCGAAAATCTGACCCGATTACATTACTTTCCTTCCTATAGGATAAGGAGAGTATTCCTTGAAGAAATTTCGCTTTAAAATAATCTAGATAGGTACACCTAAAGGACAAAAAAAAAGAGGAAAGAAAGATGGATGAATGAACAGATAAAAAAAGACAGAGAGACGGACAGAGAAGAAAGGAAGAAGCAAGAAGTAGAGGAACATAGATAAAGAAAGAATAAAAAAAGGAAGCGAGATTTACAAAAAGTGAGAGAAGGAAAAAGCAAGAAACGGAGATGAAAAGGAAAGAGAAGAAAGAGAGAGAGAGAGAGAGAGAGAGAGAGAGAGAG